>NC_143047.1:43822500-43880000 GCF_057628025.1 Oncorhynchus mykiss
TGGTTTCTACTCCATATTACAGGAGGTTGGTGTGGTTTCTACTCCATATTACAGGTTGGTGTGGTTTCTACTCCATATTACAGGAGGTTGGTGTGGTTTCTACTCCATATTACAGGAGGTTGGTGTGGTTTCTACTCTATATTACAGGTTGGTGTGGTTTCTACTCCATATTATAGGAGGTTGGTGTGGTTTCTACTCCATATTACAGGAGGTTGGTGTGGTTTCTACTCCATATTACAGGTTGGTGTGGTTTCTACTCCATATTACAGGTTGGTGTGGGTTCTACTCCATATTATAGGAGGTTGGTGTGGTTTCTACTCCATATTACAGGTTGGTGTGGTTTCTACTCCATATTACAGGTTGGTGTGGTTTCTACTCCATATTACAGGTTGGTGTGGTTTCTACTCCATATTATAGGTTGGTGTGGTTTCTACTCCATATTATAGGTTGGTGTGGTTTCTACTCCATATTATAGGTTGGTGTGGTTTCTACTCCATATTACAGGTTGGTGTGGTTTCTACTCCATATTACAGGTTGGTGTGGTTTCTACTCCATATTATAGGAGGTTGGTGTGGTTTCTACTCCATATTATAGGTTGGTGTGGTTTCTACTCCATATTATAGGTTGGTGTGGTTTCTACTCCATATTACAGGTTGGTGTGGTTTCTACTCCATATTACAGGTTGGTGTGGTTTCTACTCTATATTATAGGAGGTTGATGTGGTTTCTACTCCATATTACAGGAGGTTGGTGTGGTTTCTACTCCATATTACAGGAGGTTGGTGTGGTTTCTACTCCATATTACAGGAGGTTGGTGTGGTTTCTACTCCATATTATAGGAGGTTGGTGTGGTTTCTACTCCATATTACAGGAGGTTGGTGTGGTTTCTACTCCATATTATAGGTTGGTGTGGTTTCTACTCCATATTACAGGTTGGTGTGGTTTCTACTCCATATTACAGGTTGGTGTGGTTTCTACTCCATATTACAGGTTGGTGTGGTTTCTACTCCATATTACAGGAGGTTGGTGTGGTTTCTACTCCATATTATAGGAGGTTGGTGTGGTTTCTACTCCATATTATAGGAGGTTGGTGTGGTTTCTACTCCATATTACAGGAGGTTGGTGTGGTTTCTACTCCATATTATAGGAGATTGGTGTGGTTTCTACTCCATATTACAGGAGGTTGGTGTGGTTTCTACTCCATATTATAGGAGGTTGGTGTGGTTTCTACTCCATATTACAGGAGGTTGGTGTGGTTTCTACTCCATATTATAGGAGGTTGGTGTGGTTTCTACTCCATATTACAGGAGGTTGGTGTGGTTTCTACTCCATATTATAGGAGGTTGGTGTGGTTTCTACTCCATATTATAGGAGGTTGGTGTGGTTTCTACTCTATATTATAGGAGGTTGGTGTGGTTTCTACTCCATATTACAGGTTGGTGTGGTTTCTACTCCATATTACAAGAGGTTGGTGTGGTTTCTACTCCATATTACAGGAGGTTGGTGTGGTTTCTACTCCATATTACAGGTTGGTGTGGTTTCTACTCCATATTACAGGAGGTTGGTGTGGTTTCTACTCCATATTACAGGAGGTTGGTGTGGTTTCTACTCCATATTACAGGTTGGTGTGGTTTCTACTCCATATTACAGGAGGTTGGTGTGGTTTCTACTCCATATTACAGGAGGTTGGTGTGGTTTCTACTCTATATTACAGGTTGGTGTGGTTTCTACTCCATATTATAGGAGGTTGGTGTGGTTTCTACTCCATATTACAGGAGGTTGGTGTGGTTTCTACTCCATATTACAGGTTGGTGTGGTTTCTACTCCATATTACAGGTTGGTGTGGGTTCTACTCCATATTATAGGAGGTTGGTGTGGTTTCTACTCCATATTACAGGTTGGTGTGGTTTCTACTCCATATTACAGGTTGGTGTGGTTTCTACTCCATATTACAGGTTGGTGTGGTTTCTACTCCATATTATAGGTTGGTGTGGTTTCTACTCCATATTATAGGTTGGTGTGGTTTCTACTCCATATTATAGGTTGGTGTGGTTTCTACTCCATATTACAGGTTGGTGTGGTTTCTACTCCATATTACAGGTTGGTGTGGTTTCTACTCCATATTATAGGAGGTTGGTGTGGTTTCTACTCCATATTATAGGTTGGTGTGGTTTCTACTCCATATTATAGGTTGGTGTGGTTTCTACTCCATATTACAGGTTGGTGTGGTTTCTACTCCATATTACAGGTTGGTGTGGTTTCTACTCTATATTATAGGAGGTTGATGTGGTTTCTACTCCATATTACAGGAGGTTGGTGTGGTTTCTACTCCATATTACAGGAGGTTGGTGTGGTTTCTACTCCATATTACAGGAGGTTGGTGTGGTTTCTACTCCATATTATAGGAGGTTGGTGTGGTTTCTACTCCATATTATAGGAGGTTGGTGTGGTTTCTACTCCATATTACAGGAGGTTGGTGTGGTTTCTACTCCATATTATAGGAGATTGGTGTGGTTTCTACTCCATATTACAGGAGGTTGGTGTGGTTTCTACTCCATATTATAGGAGGTTGGTGTGGTTTCTACTCCATATTACAGGAGGTTGGTGTGGTTTCTACTCCATATTATAGGAGGTTGGTGTGGTTTCTACTCCATATTACAGGAGGTTGGTGTGGTTTCTACTCCATATTATAGGAGGTTGGTGTGGTTTCTACTCCATATTATAGGAGGTTGGTGTGGTTTCTACTCTATATTATAGGAGGTTGGTGTGGTTTCTACTCCATATTACAGGTTGGTGTAGTTTCTACTCCATATTATAGGAGGTTGGTGTGGTTTCTACTCCATATTACAGGTTGGTGTGGTTTCTACTCCATATTACAGGTTGGTGTGGTTTCTACTCCATATTACAGGTTGGTGTGGTTTCTACTCCATATTATAGGTTGGTGTGGTTTCTACTCCATATTATAGGTTGGTGTTGTTTCTACTCCATATTATAGGTTGGTGTGGTTTCTACTCCATATTACAGGTTGGTGTGGTTTCTACTCCATATTACAGGTTGGTGTGGTTTCTACTCCATATTATAGGAGGTTGGTGTGGTTTCTACTCCATATTATAGGTTGGTGTGGTTTCTACTCCATATTATAGGTTGGTGTGGTTTCTACTCCATATTACAGGTTGGTGTGGTTTCTACTCCATATTACAGGTTGGTGTGGTTTCTACTCTATATTATAGGAGGTTGATGTGGTTTCTACTCCATATTACAGGAGGTTGGTGTGGTTTCTACTCCATATTACAGGAGGTTGGTGTGGTTTCTACTCCATATTACAGGAGGTTGGTGTGGTTTCTACTCCATATTATAGGAGGTTGGTGTGGTTTCTACTCCATATTATAGGAGGTTGGTGTGGTTTCTACTCCATATTATAGGTTGGTGTGGTTTCTACTCCATATTACAGGTTGGTGTGGTTTCTACTCCATATTACAGGTTGGTGTGGTTTCTACTCCATATTACAGGTTGGTGTGGTTTCTACTCCATATTACAGGTTGGTGTGGTTTCTACTCCATATTACAGGAGGTTGGTGTGGTTTCTACTCCATATTATAGGAGGTTGGTGTGGTTTCTACTCCATATTATAGGAGGTTGGTGTGGTTTCTACTCCATATTACAGGAGGTTGGTGTGGTTTCTACTCCATATTATAGGAGATTGGTGTGGTTTCTACTCCATATTACAGGAGGTTGGTGTGGTTTCTACTCCATATTATAGGAGGTTGGTGTGGTTTCTACTCCATATTACAGGAGGTTGGTGTGGTTTCTACTCCATATTATAGGAGATTGGTGTGGTTTCTACTCCATATTACAGGAGGTTGGTGTGGTTTCTACTCCATATTATAGGAGGTTGGTGTGGTTTCTACTCCATATTATAGGAGGTTGGTGGGGTTTCTACTCTATATTATAGGAGGTTGGTGTGGTTTCTACTCCATATTACAGGTTGGTGTAGTTTCTACTCCATATTATAGGAGGTTGGTGTGGTTTCTACTCCATATTACAGGAGGTTGGTGTGGTTTCTACTCCATATTATAGGAGGTTGGTGTGGTTTCTACTCCATATTATAGGAGGTTGGTGTGGTTTCTACTCCATATTACAGGTTGGTGTGATTTCTACTCCATATTATAGGTTGGTGTGGTTTCTACTCCATATTATAGGAGGTTGGTGTGGTTTCTACTCTATATTATAGGAGGTTGGTGTGGTTTCTACTCCATATTACAGGAGGTTGGTGTGGTTTCTACTCCATATTATAGGAGGTTGGTGTGGTTTCTACTCTATATTATAGGAGGTTGGTGTGGTTTCTACTCCATATTACAGGTTGGTGTGGTTTCTACTCCATATTACAGGTTGGTGTGGTTTCTACTCTATATTATAGGAGGTTGGTGTGGTTTCTACTCCATATTATAGGAGGTTGGTGTGGTTTCTACTCCATATTACAGGAGGTTGGTGTGGTTTCTACTCCATATTATAGGAGATTGGTGTGGTTTCTACTCCATATTACAGGAGGTTGGTGTGGTTTCTACTCCATATTATAGGAGGTTGGTGTGGTTTCTACTCCATATTACAGGAGGTTGGTGTGGTTTCTACTCCATATTATAGGAGATTGGTGTGGTTTCTACTCCATATTACAGGAGGTTGGTGTGGTTTCTACTCCATATTATAGGAGGTTGGTGTGGTCTCTACTCTATATTATAGGAGGTTGGTGTGGTTTCTATTCCATATTACAGGTTGGTGTGGTTTCTACTCCATATTATAGGAGGTTGGTGTGGTTTCTACTCCATATTATAGGAGGTTGGTGTGGTTTCTACTCCATATTACAGGTTGGTGTGGTTTCTACTCCATATTATAGGAGGTTGGTGTGGTTTCTACTCCATATTACAGGTTGGTGTGGTTTCTACTCCATATTATAGGAGGTTGGTGTGGTTTCTACTCTACATTATAGGAGGTTGGTGTGGTTTCTACTCCATATTATAGGAGGTTGGTGTGGTTTCTACTCCATATTACAGGTTGGTGTGGTTTCTACTCTATATTATAGGAGGTTGGTGTGGTTTCTACTCCATATTATAGGAGGTTGGTGTGGTTTCTACTCCATATTACAGGTTGGTGTGGTTTCTACTCCATATTATAGGAGGTTGGTTTGGTTTCTACTCCATATTATAGGAGGTTGGTGTGGTTTCTACTCCATATTACAGGTTGGTGTGGTTTCTACTCTATATTATAGGAGGTTGGTGTGGTTTCTACTCTATATTATAGGAGGTTGGTGTGATTTCTACTCCATATTATAGGAGGTTGGTGTGGTTTCTACTCCATATTATAGGTTGGTGTGGTTTCTACTCCATATTATAGAAGGTTGGTGTGGTTTCTACTCCATATTACAGGAGGTTGGTGTGGTTTCTACTCCATATTATAGGAGGTTGGTGTGGTTTCTACTCCATATTATAGGAGGTTGGTGTGGTTTCTACTCCATATTACAGGTTGGTGTGGTTTCTACTCCATATTATAGGAGGTTGGTGTGGTTTCTACTCCATATTACAGGTTGGTGTGGTTTCTACTCCATATTATAGGAGGTTGGTGTGGTTTCTACTCTATATTATAGGAGGTTGGTGTGGTTTCTACTCCATATTATAGGAGGTTGGTGTGGTTTCTACTCCATATTACAGGTTGGTGTGGTTTCTACTCCATATTACAGGTTGGTGTGGTTTCTACTCTATATTATAGGAGGTTGGTGTGGTTTCTACTCCATATTATAGGAGGTTGGTGTGGTTTCTACTCCATATTACAGGAGGTTGGTGTGGTTTCTACTCCATATTATAGGAGATTGGTGTGGTTTCTACTCCATATTACAGGAGGTTGGTGTGGTTTCTACTCCATATTATAGGAGGTTGGTGTGGTTTCTACTCCATATTACAGGAGGTTGGTGTGGTTTCTACTCCATATTATAGGAGATTGGTGTGGTTTCTACTCCATATTACAGGAGGTTGGTGTGGTTTCTACTCCATATAATAGGAGGTTGCTGTGGTTTCTACTCCATATTATAGGAGGTTGGTGTGGTTTCTACTCTATATTATAGGAGGTTGGTGTGGTTTCTATTCCATATTACAGGTTGGTGTGGTTTCTACTCCATATTATAGGAGGTTGGTGTGGTTTCTACTCCATATTACAGGAGGTTGGTGTGGTTTCTACTCCATATTATAGGAGGTTGGTGTGGTTTCTACTCCATATTATAGGAGGTTGGTGTGGTTTCTACTCCATATTACAGGTTGGTGTGGTTTCTACTCCATATTATAGGAGGTTGGTGTGGTTTCTACTCCATATTACAGGTTGGTGTGGTTTCTACTCCATATTATAGGAGGTTGGTGTGGTTTCTACTCTATATTATAGGAGGTTGGTGTGGTTTCTACTCCATATTATAGGAGGTTGTTGTGGTTTCTACTCCATATTACAGGTTGGTGTGGTTTCTACTCTATATTATAGGAGGTTGGTGTGGTTTCTACTCCATATTATAGGAGGTTGGTGTGGTTTCTACTCCATATTACAGGTTGGTGTGGTTTCTACTCCATATTATAGGTTGGTGTGGTTTCTACTCCATATTATAGGAGGTTGGTGTGGTTTCTACTCCATATTACAGGTTGGTGTGGTTTCTACTCTATATTATAGGAGGTTGGTGTGGTTTCTACTCTATATTATAGGAGGTTGGTGTGATTTCTACTCCATATTATAGGAGGTTGGTGTGGTTTCTACTCCATATTATAGGTTGGTGTGGTTTCTACTCCATATTATAGGAGGTTGGTGTGGTTTCTACTCCATATTACAGGAGGTTGGTGTGGTTTCTACTCCATATTATAGGAGGTTGGTGTGGTTTCTACTCCATATTATAGGAGGTTGGTGTGGTTTCTACTCCATATTACAGGTTGGTGTGGTTTCTACTCCATATTATAGGAGGTTGGTGTGGTTTCTACTCCATATTACAGGTTGGTGTGGTTTCTACTCCATATTATAGGAGGTTGGTGTGGTTTCTACTCTATATTATAGGAGGTTGGTGTGGTTTCTACTCTATATTATAGGAGGTTGGTGTGGTTTCTACTCCATATTACAGGTTGGTGTGGTTTCTACTCCATATTACAGGTTGGTGTGGTTTCTACTCTATATTATAGGAGGTTGGTGTGGTTTCTACTCCATATTATAGGAGGTTGGTGTGGTTTCTACTCCATATTACAGGAGGTTGGTGTGGTTTCTACTCCATATTACAGGAGGTTGGTGTGGTTTCTACTCCATATTATAGGAGGTTGGTGTGGTTTCTACTCCATATTACAGGAGGTTGGTGTGGTTTCTACTCCATATTATAGGAGATTGGTGTGGTTTCTACTCCATATTACAGGAGGTTGGTGTGGTTTCTACTCCATATTATAGGAGGTTGGTGTGGTTTCTACTCCATATTATAGGAGGTTGGTGTGGTTTCTACTCTATATTATAGGAGGTTGGTGTGGTTTCTATTCCATATTACAGGTTGGTGTGGTTTCTACTCCATATTATAGGAGGTTGGTGTGGTTTCTACTCCATATTACAGGAGGTTGGTGTGGTTTCTACTCCATATTATAGGAGGTTGGTGTGGTTTCTACTCCATATTATAGGAGGTTGGTGTGGTTTCTACTCCATATTACAGGTTGGTGTGGTTTCTACTCCATATTATAGGAGGTTGGTGTGGTTTCTACTCCATATTACAGGAGGTTGGTGTGGTTTCTACTCCATATTATAGGAGGTTGGTGTGGTTTCTACTCCATATTATAGGAGGTTGGTGTGGTTTCTACTCCATATTACAGGTTGGTGTGGTTTCTACTCCATATTACAGGTTGGTGTGGTTTCTACTCCATATTATAGGAGGTTGGTGTGGTTTCTACTCTATATTATAGGAGGTTGGTGTGGTTTCTACTCCATATTACAGGATGGTGTGGTTTCTACTCCATATTACAGGTTGGTGTGGTTTCTACTCCATATTATAGGATGTTGGTGTGGTTTCTATTCCACATTACAGGTTGGTGTGGTTTCTACTCCATATTACAGGTTGGTGTGGTTTCTACTCCATATTACAGGAGGTTGGTGTGGTTTCTACTCCATATTATAGGAGGTTGGTGTGGTTTCTACTCCATATTATAGGAGGTTGGTGTGGTTTCTACTCCATATTACAGGTTGGTGTGGTTTCTACTCTATATTACAGGCTGGTGTGGTTTCTATTCCATATTACAGGTTGGTGTGGTTTCTACTCCATATTATAGGAGGTTGGTGTGGTTTCTACTCCATATTATAGGAGGTTGGTGTGGTTTCTACTCCATATTACAGGTTGGTGTGGTTTCTACTCCATATTATAGGAGGTTGGTGTGGTTTCTACTCCATATTATAGGAGGTTAGTGTGGTTTCTACTCTATATTATAGGAGGTTGGTGTGGTTTCTACTTCATATTATAGGAGGTTGGTGTGGTTTCTACTCCATATTACAGGTTAGTGTGGTTTCTACTCCATATTATAGGAGGTTGGTGTGGTTTCTACTCCATATTACAGGAGGTTGGTGTGGTTTCTACTCCATATTATAGGAGGTTGGTGTGGTTTCTACTCCATATTATAGGAGGTTGGTGTGGTTTCTACTCCATATTACAGGTTGGTGTGGTTTCTACTCCATATTATAGGAGGTTGGTGTGGTTTCTACTCCATATTACAGGTTGGTGTGGTTTCTACTCCATATTATAGGAGGTTGGTTTGGTTTCTACTCCATATTATAGGAGGTTGGTGTGGTTTCTACTCCATATTACAGGTTGGTGTGGTTTCTACTCTATATTATAGGAGGTTGGTGTGGTTTCTACTCTATATTATAGGAGGTTGGTGTGATTTCTACTCCATATTATAGGAGGTTGGTGTGGTTTCTACTCCATATTATAGGTTGGTGTGGTTTCTACTCCATATTATAGAAGGTTGGTGTGGTTTCTACTCCATATTACAGGAGGTTGGTGTGGTTTCTACTCCATATTATAGGAGGTTGGTGTGGTTTCTACTCCATATTATAGGAGGTTGGTGTGGTTTCTACTCCATATTACAGGTTGGTGTGGTTTCTACTCCATATTATAGGAGGTTGGTGTGGTTTCTACTCCATATTACAGGTTGGTGTGGTTTCTACTCCATATTATAGGAGGTTGGTGTGGTTTCTACTCTATATTATAGGAGGTTGGTGTGGTTTCTACTCCATATTATAGGAGGTTGGTGTGGTTTCTACTCCATATTACAGGTTGGTGTGGTTTCTACTCCATATTACAGGTTGGTGTGGTTTCTACTCTATATTATAGGAGGTTGGTGTGGTTTCTACTCCATATTACAGGTTGGTGTGGTTTCTACTCCATATTATAGGTTGGTGTGGTTTCTACTCCATATTATAGGAGGTTGGTGTGGTTTCTACTCCATATTACAGGTTGGTGTGGTTTCTACTCTATATTATAGGAGGTTGGTGTGGTTTCTACTCTATATTATAGGAGGTTGGTGTGATTTCTACTCCATATTATAGGAGGTTGGTGTGGTTTCTACTCCATATTATAGGTTGGTGTGGTTTCTACTCCATATTATAGAAGGTTGGTGTGGTTTCTACTCCATATTACAGGAGGTTGGTGTGGTTTCTACTCCATATTATAGGAGGTTGGTGTGGTTTCTACTCCATATTATAGGAGGTTGGTGTGGTTTCTACTCCATATTACAGGTTGGTGTGGTTTCTACTCCATATTATAGGAGGTTGGTGTGGTTTCTACTCCATATTACAGGTTGGTGTGGTTTCTACTCCATATTATAGGAGGTTGGTGTGGTTTCTACTCTATATTATAGGAGGTTGGTGTGGTTTCTACTCCATATTATAGGAGGTTGGTGTGGTTTCTACTCCATATTACAGGTTGGTGTGGTTTCTACTCCATATTACAGGTTGGTGTGGTTTCTACTCTATATTATAGGAGGTTGGTGTGGTTTCTACTCCATATTATAGGAGGTTGGTGTGGTTTCTACTCCATATTACAGGAGGTTGTTGTGGTTTCTACTCCATATTATAGGAGATTGGTGTGGTTTCTACTCCATATTACAGGAGGTTGGTGTGGTTTCTACTCCATATTATAGGAGGTTGGTGTGGTTTCTACTCCATATTACAGGAGGTTGGTGTGGTTTCTACTCCATATTATAGGAGATTGGTGTGGTTTCTACTCCATATTACAGGAGGTTGGTGTGGTTTCTACTCCATATAATAGGAGGTTGCTGTGGTTTCTACTCCATATTATAGGAGGTTGGTGTGGTTTCTACTCTATATTATAGGAGGTTGGTGTGGTTTCTATTCCATATTACAGGTTGGTGTGGTTTCTACTCCATATTATAGGAGGTTGGTGTGGTTTCTACTCCATATTACAGGAGGTTGGTGTGGTTTCTACTCCATATTATAGGAGGTTGGTGTGGTTTCTACTCCATATTATAGGAGGTTGGTGTGGTTTCTACTCCATATTACAGGTTGGTGTGGTTTCTACTCCATATTATAGGAGGTTGGTGTGGTTTCTACTCCATATTACAGGTTGGTGTGGTTTCTACTCCATATTTTAGGAGGTTGGTGTGGTTTCTACTCTATATTATAGGAGGTTGGTGTGGTTTCTACTCCATATTATAGGAGGTTGTTGTGGTTTCTACTCCATATTACAGGTTGGTGTGGTTTCTACTCTATATTATAGGAGGTTGGTGTGGTTTCTACTCCATATTATAGGAGGTTGGTGTGGTTTCTACTCCATATTACAGGTTGGTGTGGTTTCTACTCCATATTATAGGTTGGTGTGGTTTCTACTCCATATTATAGGAGGTTGGTGTGGTTTCTACTCCATATTACAGTTTGGTGTGGTTTCTACTCTATATTATAGGAGGTTGGTGTGGTTTCTACTCTATATTATAGGAGGTTGGTGTGATTTCTACTCCATATTATAGGAGGTTGGTGTGGTTTCTACTCCATATTATAGGTTGGTGTGGTTTCTACTCCATATTATAGGAGGTTGGTGTGGTTTCTACTCCATATTACAGGAGGTTGGTGTGGTTTCTACTCCATATTATAGGAGGTTGGTGTGGTTTCTACTCCATATTATAGGAGGTTGGTGTGGTTTCTACTCCATATTACAGGTTGGTGTGGTTTCTACTCCATATTATAGGAGGTTGGTGTGGTTTCTACTCCATATTACAGGTTGGTGTGGTTTCTACTCCATATTATAGGAGGTTGGTGTGGTTTCTACTCTATATTATAGGAGGTTGGTGTGGTTTCTACTCTATATTATAGGAGGTTGGTGTGGTTTCTACTCCATATTACAGGTTGGTGTGGTTTCTACTCCATATTACAGGTTGGTGTGGTTTCTACTCTATATTATAGGAGGTTGGTGTGGTTTCTACTCCATATTATAGGAGGTTGGTGTGGTTTCTACTCCATATTACAGGAGGTTGGTGTGGTTTCTACTCCATATTACAGGAGGTTGGTGTGGTTTCTACTCCATATTATAGGAGGTTGGTGTGGTTTCTACTCCATATTACAGGAGGTTGGTGTGGTTTCTACTCCATATTATAGGAGATTGGTGTGGTTTCTACTCCATATTACAGGAGGTTGGTGTGGTTTCTACTCCATATTATAGGAGGTTGGTGTGGTTTCTACTCCATATTATAGGAGGTTGGTGTGGTTTCTACTCTATATTATAGGAGGTTGGTGTGGTTTCTATTCCATATTACAGGTTGGTGTGGTTTCTACTCCATATTATAGGAGGTTGGTGTGGTTTCTACTCCATATTACAGGAGGTTGGTGTGGTTTCTACTCCATATTATAGGAGGTTGGTGTGGTTTCTACTCCATATTATAGGAGGTTGGTGTGGTTTCTACTCCATATTACAGGTTGGTGTGGTTTCTACTCCATATTATAGGAGGTTGGTGTGGTTTCTACTCCATATTACAGGAGGTTGGTGTGGTTTCTACTCCATATTATAGGAGGTTGGTGTGGTTTCTACTCCATATTATAGGAGGTTGGTGTGGTTTCTACTCCATATTACAGGTTGGTGTGGTTTCTACTCCATATTACAGGTTGGTGTGGTTTCTACTCCATATTATAGGAGGTTGGTGTGGTTTCTACTCTATATTATAGGAGGTTGGTGTGGTTTCTACTCTATATTATAGGAGGTTGGTGTGGTTTCTACTCCATATTACAGGTTGGTGTGGTTTCTACTCCATATTACAGGTTGGTGTGGTTTCTACTCTATATTATAGGAGGTTGGTGTGGTTTCTACTCCATATTATAGGAGGTTGGTGTGGTTTCTACTCCATATTACAGGAGGTTGGTGTGGTTTCTACTCCATATTACAGGAGGTTGGTGTGGTTTCTACTCCATATTATAGGAGGTTGGTGTGGTTTCTACTCCATATTACAGGAGGTTGGTGTGGTTTCTACTCCATATTATAGGAGATTGGTGTGGTTTCTACTCCATATTACAGGAGGTTGGTGTGGTTTCTACTCCATATTATAGGAGGTTGGTGTGGTTTCTACTCCATATTATAGGAGGTTGGTGTGGTTTCTACTCTATATTATAGGAGGTTGGTGTGGTTTCTATTCCATATTACAGGTTGGTGTGGTTTCTACTCCATATTATAGGAGGTTGGTGTGGTTTCTACTCCATATTACAGGAGGTTGGTGTGGTTTCTACTCCATATTATAGGAGGTTGGTGTGGTTTCTACTCCATATTATAGGAGGTTGGTGTGGTTTCTACTCCATATTACAGGTTGGTGTGGTTTCTACTCCATATTATAGGAGGTTGGTGTGGTTTCTACTCCATATTACAGGAGGTTGGTGTGGTTTCTACTCCATATTATAGGAGGTTGGTGTGGTTTCTACTCCATATTATAGGAGGTTGGTGTGGTTTCTACTCCATATTACAGGTTGGTGTGGTTTCTACTCCATATTACAGGTTGGTGTGGTTTCTACTCCATATTATAGGAGGTTGGTGTGGTTTCTACTCTATATTATAGGAGGTTGGTGTGGTTTCTACTCCATATTACAGGATGGTGTGGTTTCTACTCCATATTACAGGTTGGTGTGGTTTCTACTCCATATTATAGGATGTTGGTGTGGTTTCTATTCCACATTACAGGTTGGTGTGGTTTCTACTCCATATTACAGGTTGGTGTGGTTTCTACTCCATATTACAGGAGGTTGGTGTGGTTTCTACTCCATATTATAGGAGGTTGGTGTGGTTTCTACTCCATATTATAGGAGGTTGGTGTGGTTTCTACTCCATATTACAGGTTGGTGTGGTTTCTACTCTATATTACAGGCTGGTGTGGTTTCTATTCCATATTACAGGTTGGTGTGGTTTCTACTCCATATTATAGGAGGTTGGTGTGGTTTCTACTCCATATTATAGGAGGTTGGTGTGGTTTCTACTCCATATTACAGGTTGGTGTGGTTTCTACTCCATATTATAGGAGGTTGGTGTGGTTTCTACTCCATATTATAGGAGGTTAGTGTGGTTTCTACTCTATATTATAGGAGGTTGGTGTGGTTTCTACTTCATATTATAGGAGGTTGGTGTGGTTTCTACTCCATATTACAGGTTAGTGTGGTTTCTACTCCATATTATAGGAGGTTGGTGTGGTTTCTACTCCATATTACAGGAGGTTGGTGTGGTTTCTACTCCATATTATAGGAGGTTGGTGTGGTTTCTACTCCATATTACAGGAGGTTGGTGTGGTTTCTACTCCATATTATAGGAGGTTGGTGTGGTTTCTACTCCATATTATAGGAGGTTGGTGTGGTTTCTACTCCATATTACAGGTTGGTGTGGTTTCTACTCCATATTACAGGTTGGTGTGGTTTCTACTCCATATTATAGGAGGTTGGTGTGGTTTCTACTCTATATTATAGGAGGTTGGTGTGGTTTCTACTCTATATTATAGGAGGTTGGTGTGGTTTCTACTCCATATTACAGGTTGGTGTGGTTTCTACTCCATATTACAGGTTGGTGTGGTTTCTACTCTATATTATAGGAGGTTGGTGTGGTTTCTACTCCATATTATAGGAGGTTGGTGTGGTTTCTACTCCATATTACAGGAGGTTGGTGTGGTTTCTACTCCATATTACAGGAGGTTGGTGTGGTTTCTACTCCATATTATAGGAGGTTGGTGTGGTTTCTACTCCATATTACAGGAGGTTGGTGTGGTTTCTACTCCATATTATAGGAGATTGGTGTGGTTTCTACTCCATATTACAGGAGGTTGGTGTGGTTTCTACTCCATATTATAGGAGGTTGGTGTGGTTTCTACTCCATATTATAGGAGGTTGGTGTGGTTTCTACTCTATATTATAGGAGGTTGGTGTGGTTTCTATTCCATATTACAGGTTGGTGTGGTTTCTACTCCATATTATAGGAGGTTGGTGTGGTTTCTACTCCATATTACAGGAGGTTGGTGTGGTTTCTACTCCATATTATAGGAGGTTGGTGTGGTTTCTACTCCATATTATAGGAGGTTGGTGTGGTTTCTACTCCATATTACAGGTTGGTGTGGTTTCTACTCCATATTATAGGAGGTTGGTGTGGTTTCTACTCCATATTACAGGAGGTTGGTGTGGTTTCTACTCCATATTATAGGAGGTTGGTGTGGTTTCTACTCCATATTATAGGAGGTTGGTGTGGTTTCTACTCCATATTACAGGTTGGTGTGGTTTCTACTCCATATTACAGGTTGGTGTGGTTTCTACTCCATATTATAGGAGGTTGGTGTGGTTTCTACTCTATATTATAGGAGGTTGGTGTGGTTTCTACTCCATATTACAGGATGGTGTGGTTTCTACTCCATATTACAGGTTGGTGTGGTTTCTACTCCATATTATAGGATGTTGGTGTGGTTTCTACTCCATATTACAGGTTGGTGTGGTTTCTACTCCATATTATAGGAGGTTGGTGTGGTTTCTACTCCATATTATAGGAGGTTAGTGTGGTTTCTACTCTATATTATAGGAGGTTGGTGTGGTTTCTACTTCATATTATAGGAGGTTGGTGTGGTTTCTACTCCATATTACAGGTTAGTGTGGTTTCTACTCCATATTATAGGAGGTTGGTGTGGTTTCTACTCCATATTACAGGAGGTTGGTGTGGTTTCTACTCCATATTATAGGAGGTTGGTGTGGTTTCTACTCCATATTACAGGAGGTTGGTGTGGTTTCTACTCCATATTATAGGAGGTTGGTGTGGTTTCTACTCCATATTATAGGAGGTTGGTGTGGTTTCTACTCCATATTACAGGTTGGTGTGGTTTCTACTCCATATTACAGGTTGGTGTGGTTTCTACTCCATATTATAGGAGGTTGGTGTGGTTTCTACTCTATATTATAGGAGGTTGGTGTGGTTTCTACTCTATATTATAGGAGGTTGGTGTGGTTTCTACTCCATATTACAGGTTGGTGTGGTTTCTACTCCATATTACAGGTTGGTGTGGTTTCTACTCTATATTATAGGAGGTTGGTGTGGTTTCTACTCCATATTATAGGAGGTTGGTGTGGTTTCTACTCCATATTACAGGAGGTTGGTGTGGTTTCTACTCCATATTACAGGAGGTTGGTGTGGTTTCTACTCCATATTATAGGAGGTTGGTGTGGTTTCTACTCCATATTACAGGAGGTTGGTGTGGTTTCTACTCCATATTATAGGAGATTGGTGTGGTTTCTACTCCATATTACAGGAGGTTGGTGTGGTTTCTACTCCATATTATAGGAGGTTGGTGTGGTTTCTACTCCATATTATAGGAGGTTGGTGTGGTTTCTACTCTATATTATAGGAGGTTGGTGTGGTTTCTATTCCATATTACAGGTTGGTGTGGTTTCTACTCCATATTATAGGAGGTTGGTGTGGTTTCTACTCCATATTACAGGAGGTTGGTGTGGTTTCTACTCCATATTATAGGAGGTTGGTGTGGTTTCTACTCCATATTATAGGAGGTTGGTGTGGTTTCTACTCCATATTACAGGTTGGTGTGGTTTCTACTCCATATTATAGGAGGTTGGTGTGGTTTCTACTCCATATTACAGGAGGTTGGTGTGGTTTCTACTCCATATTATAGGAGGTTGGTGTGGTTTCTACTCCATATTATAGGAGGTTGGTGTGGTTTCTACTCCATATTACAGGTTGGTGTGGTTTCTACTCCATATTACAGGTTGGTGTGGTTTCTACTCCATATTATAGGAGGTTGGTGTGGTTTCTACTCTATATTATAGGAGGTTGGTGTGGTTTCTACTCCATATTACAGGATGGTGTGGTTTCTACTCCATATTACAGGTTGGTGTGGTTTCTACTCCATATTATAGGATGTTGGTGTGGTTTCTATTCCACATTACAGGTTGGTGTGGTTTCTACTCCATATTACAGGTTGGTGTGGTTTCTACTCCATATTATAGGAGGTTGGTGTGGTTTCTACTCCATATTATAGGAGGTTGGTGTGGTTTCTACTCCATATTACAGGTTGGTGTGGTTTCTACTCCATATTACAGGTTGGTGTGGTTTCTACTCCATATTATAGGAGGTTGGTGTGGTTTCTACTCTATATTATAGGAGGTTGGTGTGGTTTCTACTCCATATTACAGGATGGTGTGGTTTCTACTCCATATTACAGGTTGGTGTGGTTTCTACTCCATATTATAGGATGTTGGTGTGGTTTCTATTCCACATTACAGGTTGGTGTGGTTTCTACTCCATATTACAGGTTGGTGTGGTTTCTACTCCATATTACAGGAGGTTGGTGTGGTTTCTACTCCATATTATAGGAGGTTGGTGTGGTTTCTACTCCATATTATAGGAGGTTGGTGTGGTTTCTACTCCATATTACAGGTTGGTGTGGTTTCTACTCTATATTACAGGCTGGTGTGGTTTCTATTCCATATTACAGGTTGGTGTGGTTTCTACTCCATATTATAGGAGGTTGGTGTGGTTTCTACTCCATATTATAGGAGGTTGGTGTGGTTTCTACTCCATATTACAGGTTGGTGTGGTTTCTACTCCATATTATAGGAGGTTGGTGTGGTTTCTACTCCATATTATAGGAGGTTAGTGTGGTTTCTACTCTATATTATAGGAGGTTGGTGTGGTTTCTACTTCATATTATAGGAGGTTGGTGTGGTTTCTACTCCATATTACAGGTTAGTGTGGTTTCTACTCCATATTATAGGAGGTTGGTGTGGTTTCTACTCCATATTACAGGAGGTTGGTGTGGTTTCTACTCCATATTATAGGAGGTTGGTGTGGTTTCTACTCCATATTATAGGAGGTTGGTGTGGTTTCTACTCCATATTACAGGTTGGTGTGGTTTCTACTCCATATTATAGGAGGTTGGTGTGGTTTCTACTCCATATTACAGGTTGGTGTGGTTTCTACTCCATATTATAGGAGGTTGGTGTGGTTTCTACTCTATATTATAGGAGGTTGGTGTGGTTTCTACTCCATATTATAGGAGGTTGGTGTGGTTTCTACTCCATATTACAGGTTGGTGTGGTTTCTACTCTATATTATAGGAGGTTGGTGTGGTTTCTACTCCATATTATAGGAGGTTGGTGTGGTTTCTACTCCATATTACAGGTTGGTGTGGTTTCTACTCCATATTATAGGTTGGTGTGGTTTCTACTCCATATTATAGGAGGTTGGTGTGGTTTCTACTCCATATTACAGGTTGGTGTGGTTTCTACTCTATATTATAGGAGGTTGGTGTGGTTTCTACTCTATATTATAGGAGGTTGGTGTGATTTCTACTCCATATTATAGGAGGTTGGTGTGGTTTCTACTCCATATTATAGGTTGGTGTGGTTTCTACTCCATATTATAGGAGGTTGGTGTGGTTTCTACTCCATATTACAGGAGGTTGGTGTGGTTTCTACTCCATATTATAGGAGGTTGGTGTGGTTTCTACTCCATATTATAGGAGGTTGGTGTGGTTTCTACTCCATATTACAGGTTGGTGTGGTTTCTACTCCATATTATAGGAGGTTGGTGTGGTTTCTACTCCATATTACAGGAGGTTGGTGTGGTTTCTACTCCATATTATAGGAGGTTGGTGTGGTTTCTACTCCATATTATAGGAGGTTGGTGTGGTTTCTACTCTATATTATAGGAGGTTGGTGTGTTTTCTATTCCATATTACAGGTTGGTGTGGTTTCTACTCCATATTATAGGAGGTTGGTGTGGTTTCTACTCCATATTACAGGAGGTTGGTGTGGTTTCTACTCCATATTATAGGAGGTTGGTGTGGTTTCTACTCCATATTATAGGAGGTTGGTGTGGTTTCTACTCC
This sequence comes from Oncorhynchus mykiss, assembly GCF_057628025.1. Taxonomy (NCBI): domain Eukaryota; kingdom Metazoa; phylum Chordata; class Actinopteri; order Salmoniformes; family Salmonidae; genus Oncorhynchus; species Oncorhynchus mykiss. Next base: position 43,840,894 of record NC_143047.1, read on the forward strand.
ATATTACAGGTTGGTGTGGTTTCTACTCCATATTACAGGTTGGTGTGGTTTCTACTCCATATTATAGGAGGTTGGTGTGGTTTCTACTCTATATTATAGGAGGTTGGTGTGGTTTCTACTCCATATTACAGGATGGTGTGGTTTCTACTCCATATTACAGGTTGGTGTGGTTTCTACTCCATATTATAGGATGTTGGTGTGGTTTCTATTCCACATTACAGGTTGGTGTGGTTTCTACTCCATATTACAGGTTGGTGTGGTTTCTACTCCATATTACAGGAGGTTGGTGTGGTTTCTACTCCATATTACAGGAGGTTGGTGTGGTTTCTACTCCATATTATAGGAGGTTGGTGTGGTTTCTACTCCATATTACAGGTTGGTGTGGTTTCTACTCTATATTACAGGCTGGTGTGGTTTCTATTCCATATTACAGGTTGGTGTGGTTTCTACTCCATATTATAGGAGGTTGGTGTGGTTTCTACTCCATATTATAGGAGGTTGGTGTGGTTTCTACTCCATATTACAGGTTGGTGTGGTTTCTACTCCATATTATAGGAGGTTGGTGTGGTTTCTACTCCATATTATAGGAGGTTAGTGTGGTTTCTACTCTATATTATAGGAGGTTGGTGTGGTTTCTACTTCATATTATAGGAGGTTGGTGTGGTTTCTACTCCATATTACAGGTTAGTGTGGTTTCTACTCCATATTATAGGAGGTTGGTGTGGTTTCTACTCCATATTACAGGAGGTTGGTGTGGTTTCTACTCCATATTATAGGAGGTTGGTGTGGTTTCTACTCCATATTATAGGAGGTTGGTGTGGTTTCTACTCCATATTACAGGTTGGTGTGGTTTCTACTCCATATTATAGGAGGTTGGTGTGGTTTCTACTCCATATTACAGGTTGGTGTGGTTTCTACTCCATATTATAGGAGGTTGGTGTGGTTTCTACTCTATATTATAGGAGGTTGGTGTGGTTTCTACTCCATATTATAGGAGGTTGGTGTGGTTTCTACTCCATATTACAGGTTGGTGTGGTTTCTACTCTATATTATAGGAGGTTGGTGTGGTTTCTACTCCATATTATAGGAGGTTGGTGTGGTTTCTACTCCATATTACAGGTTGGTGTGGTTTCTACTCCATATTATAGGTTGGTGTGGTTTCTACTCCATATTATAGGAGGTTGGTGTGGTTTCTACTCCATATTACAGGTTGGTGTGGTTTCTACTCTATATTATAGGAGGTTGGTGTGGTTTCTACTCTATATTATAGGAGGTTGGTGTGATTTCTACTCCATATTATAGGAGGTTGGTGTGGTTTCTACTCCATATTATAGGTTGGTGTGGTTTCTACTCCATATTATAGGAGGTTGGTGTGGTTTCTACTCCATATTACAGGAGGTTGGTGTGGTTTCTACTCCATATTATAGGAGGTTGGTGTGGTTTCTACTCCATATTACAGGAGGTTGGTGTGGTTTCTACTCCATATTACAGGTTGGTGTGGTTTCTACTCCATATTATAGGAGGTTGGTGTGGTTTCTACTCCATATTACAGGTTGGTGTGGTTTCTACTCCATATTATAGGAGGTTGGTGTGGTTTCTACTCTATATTATAGGAGGTTGGTGTGGTTTCTACTCCATATTATAGGAGGTTGGTGTGGTTTCTACTCCATATTACAGGTTGGTGTGGTTTCTACTCTATATTATAGGAGGTTGGTGTGGTTTCTACTCCATATTATAGGAGGTTGGTGTGGTTTCTACTCCATATTACAGGTTGGTGTGGTTTCTACTCCATATTATAGGAGGTTGGTGTGGTTTCTACTCCATATTATAGGAGGTTGGTGTGGTTTCTACTCCATATTACAGGTTGGTGTGGTTTCTACTCTATATTATAGGAGGTTGGTGTGGTTTCTACTCCATATTACAGGTTGGTGTGGTTTCTACTCTATATTATAGGAGGTTGGTGTGGTTTCTACTCCATATTATAGGAGGTTGGTGTGGTTTCTACTCCATATTACAGGTTGGTGTGGTTTCTACTCCATATTACAGGTTGGTGTGGTTTCTACTCTATATTATAGGAGGTTGGTGTGGTTTCTACTCCATATTATAGGATGTTGGTGTGGTTTCTACTCCATATTATAGGAGGTTAGTGTGGTTTCTACTCTATATTATAGGAGGTTGGTGTGGTTTCTACTCTATATTATAGGAGGTTGGTGTGGTTTCTACTCCATATTACAGGTTGGTGTGGTTTCTACTCGAAATTACAGGTTGGTGTGGTTTCTACTCTATATTATAGGAGGTTGGTGTGGTTTCTACTCCATATTATAGGAGGTTGGTGTGGTTTCTACTCTATATTATAGGAGGTTGGTGTGGTTTCTACTCCATATTATAGGAGGTTGGTGTGGTTTCTACTCCATATTACAGGAGGTTGGTGTGGTTTCTACTCCATATTACAGGAGGTTGGTGTGGTTTCTACTCCATATTATAGGAGGTTGGTGTGGTTTCTACTCCATATTACAGGAGGTTGGTGTGGTTTCTACTCCATATTATAGGAGATTGGTGTGGTTTCTACTCCATATTACAGGAGGTTGGTGTGGTTTCTACTCCATATTATAGGAGGTTGGTGTGGTTTCTACTCCATATTATAGGAGGTTGGTGTGGTTTCTACTCTATATTATAGGAGGTTGGTGTGGTTTCTACTCTATATTATAGGAGGTTGGTGTGGTTTCTACTCCATATTACAGGTTGGTGTGGTTTCTACTCCATATTACAGGTTGGTGTGGTTTCTACTCTATATTATAGGAGGTTGGTGTGGTTTCTACTCCATATTATAGGAGGTTGGTGTGGTTTCTACTCTATATTATAGGAGGTTGGTGTGGTTTCTACTCCATATTATAGGAGGTTGGTGTGGTTTCTACTCCATATTACAGGTTGGTGTGGTTTCTACTCCATATTATAGGTTGGTGTGGTTTCTACTCCATATTATAGGAGGTTGGTGTGGTTTCTACTCCATATTACAGGTTGGTGTGGTTTCTACTCTATATTATAGGAGGTTGGTGTGGTTTCTACTCTATATTATAGGAGGTTGGTGTGATTTCTACTCCATATTATAGGAGGTTGGTGTGGTTTCTACTCCATATTATAGGTTGGTGTGGTTTCTACTCCATATTATAGGAGGTTGGTGTGGTTTCTACTCCATATTACAGGAGGTTGGTGTGGTTTCTACTCCATATTATAGGAGGTTGGTGTGGTTTCTACTCCATATTATAGGAGGTTGGTGTGGTTTCTACTCCATATTACAGGTTGGTGTGGTTTCTACTCCATATTATAGGAGGTTGGTGTGGTTTCTACTCCATATTACAGGAGGTTGGTGTGGTTTCTACTCCATATTATAGGAGGTTGGTGTGGTTTCTACTCCATATTATAGGAGGTTGGTGTGGTTTCTACTCTATATTATAGGAGGTTGGTGTGGTTTCTATTCCATATTACAGGTTGGTGTGGTTTCTACTCCATATTATAGGAGGTTGGTGTGGTTTCTACTCCATATTGCAGGAGGTTGGTGTGGTTTCTACTCCATATTATAGGAGGTTGGTGTGGTTTCTACTCCATATTATAGGAGGTTGGTGTGGTTTCTACTCCATATTACAGGTTGGTGTGGTTTCTACTCCATATTATAGGAGGTTGGTGTGGTTTCTACTCCATATTACAGGAGGTTGGTGTGGTTTCTACTCCATATTATAGGAGGTTGGTGTGGTTTCTACTCCATATTATAGGAGGTTGGTGTGGTTTCTACTCCATATTACAGGTTGGTGTGGTTTCTACTCCATATTACAGGTTGGTGTGGTTTCTACTCCATATTATAGGAGGTTGGTGTGGTTTCTACTCTATATTATAGGAGGTTGGTGTGGTTTCTACTCCATATTACAGGATGGTGTGGTTTCTACTCCATATTACAGGTTGGTGTGGTTTCTACTCCATATTATAGGATGTTGGTGTGGTTTCTATTCCACATTACAGGTTGGTGTGGTTTCTACTCCATATTACAGGTTGGTGTGGTTTCTACTCCATATTACAGGAGGTTGGTGTGGTTTCTACTCCATATTATAGGAGGTTGGTGTGGTTTCTACTCCATATTATAGGAGGTTGGTGTGGTTTCTACTCCATATTACAGGTTGGTGTGGTTTCTACTCTATATTACAGGCTGGTGTGGTTTCTATTCCATATTACAGGTTGGTGTGGTTTCTACTCCATATTATAGGAGGTTGGTGTGGTTTCTACTCCACATTATAGGAGGTTGGTGTGGTTTCTACTCCATATTACAGGTTGGTGTGGTTTCTACTCCATATTATAGGAGGTTGGTGTGGTTTCTACTCCATATTATAGGAGGTTAGTGTGGTTTCTACTCTATATTATAGGAGGTTGGTGTGGTTTCTACTTCATATTATAGGAGGTTGGTGTGGTTTCTACTCCATATTACAGGTTAGTGTGGTTTCTACTCCATATTATAGGAGGTTGGTGTGGTTTCTACTCCATATTACAGGAGGTTGGTGTGGTTTCTACTCCATATTATAGGAGGTTGGTGTGGTTTCTACTCCATATTATAGGAGGTTGGTGTGGTTTCTACTCCATATTACAGGTTGGTGTGGTTTCTACTCCATATTATAGGAGGTTGGTGTGGTTTCTACTCCATATTACAGGTTGGTGTGGTTTCTACTCCATATTATAGGAGGTTGGTGTGGTTTCTACTCTATATTATAGGAGGTTGGTGTGGTTTCTACTCCATATTATAGGAGGTTGGTGTGGTTTCTACTCCATATTACAGGTTGGTGTGGTTTCTACTCTATATTATAGGAGGTTGGTGTGGTTTCTACTCCATATTATAGGAGGTTGGTGTGGTTTCTACTCCATATTACAGGTTGGTGTGGTTTCTACTCCATATTATAGGTTGGTGTGGTTTCTACTCCATATTATAGGAGGTTGGTGTGGTTTCTACTCCATATTACAGGTTGGTGTGGTTTCTACTCTATATTATAGGAGGTTGGTGTGGTTTCTACTCTATATTATAGGAGGTTGGTGTGATTTCTACTCCATATTATAGGAGGTTGGTGTGGTTTCTACTCCATATTATAGGTTGGTGTGGTTTCTACTCCATATTATAGGAGGTTGGTGTGGTTTCTACTCCATATTACAGGAGGTTGGTGTGGTTTCTACTCCATATTATAGGAGGTTGGTGTGGTTTCTACTCCATATTATAGGAGGTTGGTGTGGTTTCTACTCCATATTACAGGTTGGTGTGGTTTCTACTCCATATTATAGGAGGTTGGTGTGGTTTCTACTCCATATTACAGGTTGGTGTGGTTTCTACTCCATATTATAGGAGGTTGGTGTGGTTTCTACTCTATATTATAGGAGGTTGGTGTGGTTTCTACTCCATATTATAGGAGGTTGGTGTGGTTTCTACTCCATATTACAGGTTGGTGTGGTTTCTACTCTATATTATAGGAGGTTGGTGTGGTTTCTACTCCATATTATAGGAGGTTGGTGTGGTTTCTACTCCATATTACAGGTTGGTGTGGTTTCTACTCCATATTATAGGAGGTTGGTGTGGTTTCTACTCCATATTATAGGAGGTTGGTGTGGTTTCTACTCCATATTACAGGTTGGTGTGGTTTCTACTCTATATTATAGGAGGTTGGTGTGGTTTCTACTCCATATTTCAGGTTGGTGTGGTTTCTACTCTATATTATAGGAGGTTGGTGTGGTTTCTACTCCATATTATAGGAGGTTGGTGTGGTTTCTACTCCATATTACAGGTTGGTGTGGTTTCTACTCCATATTACAGGTTGGTGTGGTTTCTACTCTATATTATAGGAGGTTGGTGTGGTTTCTACTCCATATTATAGGAGGTTGGTGTGGTTTCTACTCCATATTATAGGAGGTTGGTGTGGTTTCTACTCTATATTATAGGAGGTTGGTGTGGTTTCTACTCTATATTTTAGGAGGTTGGTGTGGTTTCTACTCCATATTACAGGTTGGTGTGGTTTCTACTCCATATTACAGGTTGGTGTGGTTTCTACTCTATATTATAGGAGGTTGGTGTGGTTTCTACTCCATATTATAGGAGGTTGGTGTGGTTTCTACTCCATATTACAGGAGGTTGGTGTGGTTTCTACTCCATATTACAGGAGGTTGGTGTGGTTTCTACTCCATATTATAGGAGGTTGGTGTGGTTTCTACTCCATATTACAGGAGGTTGGTGTGGTTTCTACTCCATATTATAGGAGATTGGTGTGGTTTCTACTCCATATTACAGGAGGTTGGTGTGGTTTCTACTCCATATTATAGGAGGTTGGTGTGGTTTCTACTCCATATTATAGGAGGTTGGTGTGGTTTCTACTCTATATTATAGGAGGTTGGTGTGGTTTCTACTCTATATTATAGGAGGTTGGTGTGGTTTCTACTCCATATTACAGGTTGGTGTGGTTTCTACTCCATATTACAGGTTGGTGTGGTTTCTACTCTATATTATAGGAGGTTGGTGTGGTTTCTACTCCATATTATAGGAGGTTGGTGTGGTTTCTACTCTATATTATAGGAGGTTGGTGTGGTTTCTACTCCATATTATAGGAGGTTGGTGTGGTTTCTACTCCATATTACAGGAGGTTGGTGTGGTTTCTACTCCATATTACAGGAGGTTGGTGTGGTTTCTATTCCATATTACAGGTTGGTGTGGTTTCTACTCCATATTATAGGAGGTTGGTGTGGTTTCTACTCCATATTATAGGAGGTTGGTGTGGTTTCTACTCCATATTATAGGAGGTTGGTGTGGTTTCTACTCTATATTATAGGAGGTTGGTGTGGTTTCTACTCTATATTATAGGAGGTTGGAGTGGTTTCTACTCCATATTACAGGTTGGTGTGGTTTCTACTCCATATTACAGGTTGGTGTGGTTTCTACTCTATATTATAGGAGGTTGGTGTGGTTTCTACTCCATATTATAGGAGGTTGGTGTGGTTTCTACTCTATATTATAGGAGGTTGGTGTGGTTTCTACTCCATATTATTGGAGGTTGGTGTGGTTTCTACTCCATATTACAGGAGGTTGGTGTGGTTTCTACTCCATATTACAGGAGGTTGGTGTGGTTTCTACTCCATATTATAGGAGGTTGGTGTGGTTTCTACTCCATATTACAGGAGGTTGGTGTGGTTTCTACTCCATATTATAGGAGATTGGTGTGGTTTCTACTCCATATTACAGGAGGTTGGTGTGGTTTCTACTCCATATTATAGGAGGTTGGTGTGGTTTCTACTCCATATTATAGGAGGTTGGTGTGGTTTCTACTCTATATTATAGGAGGTTGGTGTGGTTTCTATTCCATATTACAGGTTGGTGTGGTTTCTACTCCATATTATAGGAGGTTGGTGTGGTTTGTACTCCATATTATAGGAGGTTGGTGTGGTTTCTACTCCATATTACAGGTTGGTGTGGTTTCTACTCCATATTATAGGAGGTTGGTGTGGTTTCTACTCCATATTACAGGTTGGTGTGGTTTCTACTCCATATTATAGGAGGTTGGTGTGGTTTCTACTCTATATTATAGGAGGTTGGTGTGGTTTCTACTCCATATTATAGGAGGTTGGTGTGGTTTCTACTCCATATTATAGGAGGTTGGTGTGGTTTCTACTCTATATTATAGGAGGTTGGTGTGGTTTCTACTCTATATTATAGGAGGTTGGTGTGGTTTCTACTCCATATTACAGGTTGGTGTGGTTTCTACTCCGTATTACAGGTTGGTGTGGTTTCTACTCTATATTATAGGAGGTTGGTGTGGTTTCTACTCCATATTATAGGAGGTTGGTGTGGTTTCTACTCTATATTATAGGAGGTTGGTGTGGTTTCTACTCCATATTATAGGAGGTTGGTGTGGTTTCTACTCCATATTACAGGAGGTTGGTGTGGTTTCTACTCCATATTACAGGAGGTTGGTGTGGTTTCTACTCCATATTATAGGAGGTTGGTGTGGTTTCTACTCCATATTACAGGAGGTTGGTGTGGTTTCTACTCCATATTATAGGAGATTGGTTTGGTTTCTACTCCATATTACAGGAGGTTGGTGTGGTTTCTACTCCATATTATAGGAGGTTGGTGTGGTTTCTACTCCATATTATAGGAGGTTGGTGTGGTTTCTACTCTATATTATAGGAGGTTGGTGTGGTTTCTATTCCATATTACAGGTTGGTGTGGTTTCTACTCCATATTATAGGAGGTTGGTGTGGTTTCTACTCCATATTATAGGAGGTTGGTGTGGTTTCTACTCTATATTATAGGAGGTTGGTGTGGTTTCTACTCCATATTATAGGAGGTTGGTGTGGTTTCTACTCCATATTACAGGAGGTTGGTGTGGTTTCTACTCCATATTACAGGAGGTTGGTGTGGTTTCTACTCCATATTATAGGAGGTTGGTGTGGTTTCTACTCCATATTACAGGAGGTTGGTGTTGTTTCTACTCCATATTATAGGAGATTGGTGTGGTTTCTACTCCATATTACAGGAGGTTGGTGTGGTTTCTACTCCATATTATAGGAGGTTGGTGTGGTTTCTACTCCATATTATAGGAGGTTGGTGTGGTTTCTACTCTATATTATAGGAGGTTGGTGTGGTTTCTACTCTATATTATAGGAGGTTGGTGTGGTTTCTACTCCATATTACAGGTTGGTGTGGTTTCTACTCCATATTACAGGTTGGTGTGGTTTCTACTCTATATTATAGGAGGTTGGTGTGGTTTCTACTCCATATTATAGGAGGTTGGTGTGGTTTCTACTCTATATTATAGGAGGTTGGTGTGGTTTCTACTCCATATTATAGGAGGTTGGTGTGGTTTCTACTCCATATTACAGGTTGGTGTGGTTTCTACTCCATATTATAGGAGGTTGGTGTGGTTTCTACTCCATATTATAGGAGGTTGGTGTGGTTTCTACTCCATATTACAGGTTGGTGTGGTTTCTACTCTATATTATAGGAGGTTGGTGTGGTTTCTACTCTATATTATAGGAGGTTGGTGTGATTTCTACTCCATATTATAGGAGGTTGGTGTGGTTTCTACTCCATATTATAGGTTGGTGTGGTTTCTACTCCATATTATAGGAGGTTGGTGTGGTTTCTACTCCATATTACAGGAGGTTGGTGTGGTTTCTACTCCATATTATAGGAGGTTGGTGTGGTTTCTACTCCATATTATAGGAGGTTGGTGTGGTTTCTACTCCATATTACAGGTTGGTGTGGTTTCTACTCCATATTATAGGAGGTTGGTGTGGTTTCTACTCCATATTACAGGAGGTTGGTGTGGTTTCTACTCCATATTATAGGAGGTTGGTGTGGTTTCTACTCCATATTATAGGAGGTTGGTGTGGTTTCTACTCTATATTATAGGAGGTTGGTGTGGTTTCTATTCCATATTACAGGTTGGTGTGGTTTCTACTCCATATTATAGGAGGTTGGTGTGGTTTCTACTCCATATTGCAGGAGGTTGGTGTGGTTTCTACTCCATATTATAGGAGGTTGGTGTGGTTTCTACTCCATATTATAGGAGGTTGGTGTGGTTTCTACTCCATATTACAGGTTGGTGTGGTTTCTACTCCATATTATAGGAGGTTGGTGTGGTTTCTACTCCATATTACAGGAGGTTGGTGTGGTTTCTACTCCATATTATAGGAGGTTGGTGTGGTTTCTACTCCATATTATAGGAGGTTGGTGTGGTTTCTACTCCATATTACAGGTTGGTGTGGTTTCTACTCCATATTACAGGTTGGTGTGGTTTCTACTCCATATTATAGGAGGTTGGTGTGGTTTCTACTCTATATTATAGGAGGTTGGTGTGGTTTCTACTCCATATTACAGGATGGTGTGGTTTCTACTCCATATTACAGGTTGGTGTGGTTTCTACTCCATATTATAGGATGTTGGTGTGGTTTCTATTCCACATTACAGGTTGGTGTGGTTTCTACTCCATATTACAGGTTGGTGTGGTTTCTACTCCATATTACAGGAGGTTGGTGTGGTTTCTACTCCATATTATAGGAGGTTGGTGTGGTTTCTACTCCATATTATAGGAGGTTGGTGTGGTTTCTACTCTATATTATAGGAGGTTGGTGTGGTTTCTACTCCATATTATTGGAGGTTGGTGTGGTTTCTACTCCATATTACAGGAGGTTGGTGTGGTTTCTACTCCATATTACAGGAGGTTGGTGTGGTTTCTACTCCATATTATAGGAGGTTGGTGTGGTTTCTACTCCATATTACAGGAGGTTGGTGTGGTTTCTACTCCATATTATAGGAGATTGGTGTGGTTTCTACTCCATATTACAGGAGGTTGGTGTGGTTTCTACTCCATATTATAGGAGGTTGGTGTGGTTTCTACTCCATATTATAGGAGGTTGGTGTGGTTTCTACTCTATATTATAGGAGGTTGGTGTGGTTTCTATTCCATATTACAGGTTGGTGTGGTTTCTACTCCATATTATAGGAGGTTGGTGTGGTTTGTACTCCATATTATAGGAGGTTGGTGTGGTTTCTTCTCCATATTACAGGTTGGTGTGGTTTCTACTCCATATTATAGGAGGTTGGTGTGGTTTCTACTCCATATTACAGGTTGGTGTGGTTTCTACTCCATATTATAGGAGGTTGGTGTGGTTTCTACTCTATATTATAGGAGGTTGGTGTGGTTTCTACTCCATATTATAGGAGGTTGGTGTGGTTTCTACTCCATATTATAGGAGGTTGGTGTGGTTTCTACTCTATATTATAGGAGGTTGGTGTGGTTTCTACTCTATATTATAGGAGGTTGGTGTGGTTTCTACTCCATATTACAGGTTGGTGTGGTTTCTACTCCGTATTACAGGTTGGTGTGGTTTCTACTCTATATTATAGGAGGTTGGTGTGGTTTCTACTCCATATTATAGGAGGTTGGTGTGGTTTCTACTCTATATTATAGGAGGTTGGTGTGGTTTCTACTCCATATTATAGGAGGTTGGTGTGGTTTCTACTCCATATTACAGGAGGTTGGTGTGGTTTCTACTCCATATTACAGGAGGTTGGTGTGGTTTCTACTCCATATTATAGGAGGTTGGTGTGGTTTCTACTCCATATTACAGGAGGTTGGTGTGGTTTCTACTCCATATTATAGGAGATTGGTTTGGTTTCTACTCCATATTACAGGAGGTTGGTGTGGTTTCTACTCCATATTATAGGAGGTTGGTGTGGTTTCTACTCCATATTATAGGAGGTTGGTGTGGTTTCTACTCTATATTATAGGAGGTTGGTGTGGTTTCTATTCCATATTACAGGTTGGTGTGGTTTCTACTCCATATTATAGGAGGTTGGTGTGGTTTCTACTCCATATTATAGGAGGTTGGTGTGGTTTCTACTCTATATTATAGGAGGTTGGTGTGGTTTCTACTCCATATTATAGGAGGTTGGTGTGGTTTCTACTCCATATTACAGGAGGTTGGTGTGGTTTCTACTCCATATTACAGGAGGTTGGTGTGGTTTCTACTCCATATTATAGGAGGTTGGTGTGGTTTCTACTCCATATTACAGGAGGTTGGTGTTGTTTCTACTCCATATTATAGGAGATTGGTGTGGTTTCTACTCCATATTACAGGAGGTTGGTGTGGTTTCTACTCCATATTATAGGAGGTTGGTGTGGTTTCTACTCCATATTATAGGAGGTTGGTGTGGTTTCTACTCTATATTATAGGAGGTTGGTGTGGTTTCTACTCTATATTATAGGAGGTTGGTGTGGTTTCTACTCCATATTACAGGTTGGTGTGGTTTCTACTCCATATTACAGGTTGGTGTGGTTTCTACTCTATATTATAGGAGGTTGGTGTGGTTTCTACTCCATATTATAGGAGGTTGGTGTGGTTTCTACTCTATATTATAGGAGGTTGGTGTGGTTTCTACTCCATATTATAGGAGGTTGGTGTGGTTTCTACTCCATATTACAGGTTGGTGTGGTTTCTACTCCATATTATAGGAGGTTGGTGTGGTTTCTACTCCATATTATAGGAGGTTGGTGTGGTTTCTACTCCATATTACAGGTTGGTGTGGTTTCTACTCTATATTATAGGAGGTTGGTGTGGTTTCTACTCTATATTATAGGAGGTTGGTGTGATTTCTACTCCATATTATAGGAGGTTGGTGTGGTTTCTACTCCATATTATAGGTTGGTGTGGTTTCTACTCCATATTATAGGAGGTTGGTGTGGTTTCTACTCCATATTACAGGAGGTTGGTGTGGTTTCTACTCCATATTATAGGAGGTTGGTGTGGTTTCTACTCCATATTATAGGAGGTTGGTGTGGTTTCTACTCCATATTACAGGTTGGTGTGGTTTCTACTCCATATTATAGGAGGTTGGTGTGGTTTCTACTCCATATTACAGGAGGTTGGTGTGGTTTCTACTCCATATTATAGGAGGTTGGTGTGGTTTCTACTCCATATTATAGGAGGTTGGTGTGGTTTCTACTCTATATTATAGGAGGTTGGTGTGGTTTCTATTCCATATTACAGGTTGGTGTGGTTTCTACTCCATATTATAGGAGGTTGGTGTGGTTTCTACTCCATATTGCAGGAGGTTGGTGTGGTTTCTACTCCATATTATAGGAGGTTGGTGTGGTTTCTACTCCATATTATAGGAGGTTGGTGTGGTTTCTACTCCATATTACAGGTTGGTGTGGTTTCTACTCCATATTATAGGAGGTTGGTGTGGTTTCTACTCCATATTACAGGAGGTTGGTGTGGTTTCTACTCCATATTATAGGAGGTTGGTGTGGTTTCTACTCCATATTATAGGAGGTTGGTGTGGTTTCTACTCCATATTACAGGTTGGTGTGGTTTCTACTCCATATTACAGGTTGGTGTGGTTTCTACTCCATATTATAGGAGGTTGGTGTGGTTTCTACTCTATATTATAGGAGGTTGGTGTGGTTTCTACTCCATATTACAGGATGGTGTGGTTTCTACTCCATATTACAGGTTGGTGTGGTTTCTACTCCATATTATAGGATGTTGGTGTGGTTTCTATTCCACATTACAGGTTGGTGTGGTTTCTACTCCATATTACAGGTTGGTGTGGTTTCTACTCCATATTACAGGAGGTTGGTGTGGTTTCTACTCCATATTATAGGAGGTTGGTGTGGTTTCTACTCCATATTATAGGAGGTTGGTGTGGTTTCTACTCCATATTACAGGTTGGTGTGGTTTCTACTCTATATTACAGGCTGGTGTGGTTTCTATTCCATATTACAGGTTGGTGTGGTTTCTACTCTATATTATAGGAGGTTGGTGTGGTTTCTACTCCACATTATAGGAGGTTGGTGTGGTTTCTACTCCATATTACAGGTTGGTGTGGTTTCTACTCCATATTATAGGAGGTTGGTGTGGTTTCTACTCCATATTATAGGAGGTTAGTGTGGTTTCTACTCTATATTATAGGAGGTTGGTGTGGTTTCTACTTCATATTATAGGAGGTTGGTGTGGTTTCTACTCCATATTACAGGTTAGTGTGGTTTCTACTCCATATTATAGGAGGTTGGTGTGGTTTCTACTCCATATTACAGGAGGTTGGTGTGGTTTCTACTCCATATTATAGGAGGTTGGTGTGGTTTCTACTCCATATTATAGGAGGTTGGTGTGGTTTCTACTCCATATTACAGGTTGGTGTGGTTTCTACTCCATATTATAGGAGGTTGGTGTGGTTTCTACTCCATATTACAGGTTGGTGTGGTTTCTACTCCATATTATAGGAGGTTGGTGTGGTTTCTACTCTATATTATAGGAGGTTGGTGTGGTTTCTACTCCATATTATAGGAGGTTGGTGTGGTTTCTACTCCATATTACAGGTTGGTGTGGTTTCTACTCTATATTATAGGAGGTTGGTGTGGTTTCTACTCCATATTATAGGAGGTTGGTGTGGTTTCTACTCCATATTACAGGTTGGTGTGGTTTCTACTCCATATTATAGGTTGGTGTGGTTTCTACTCCATATTATAGGAGGTTGGTGTGGTTTCTACTCCATATTACAGGTTGGTGTGGTTTCTACTCTATATTATAGGAGGTTGGTGTGGTTTCTACTCTATATTATAGGAGGTTGGTGTGATTTCTACTCCATATTATAGGAGGTTGGTGTGGTTTCTACTCCATATTATAGGTTGGTGTGGTTTCTACTCCATATTATAGGAGGTTGGTGTGGTTTCTACTCCATATTACAGGAGGTTGGTGTGGTTTCTACTCCATATTATAGGAGGTTGGTGTGGTTTCTACTCCATATTATAGGAGGTTGGTGTGGTTTCTACTCCATATTACAGGTTGGTGTGGTTTCTACTCCATATTATAGGAGGTTGGTGTGGTTTCTACTCCATATTACAGGTTGGTGTGGTTTCTACTCCATATTATAGGAGGTTGGTGTGGTTTCTACTCTATATTATAGGAGGTTGGTGTGGTTTCTACTCCATATTATAGGAGGTTGGTGTGGTTTCTACTCCATATTACAGGTTGGTGTGGTTTCTACTCTATATTATAGGAGGTTGGTGTGGTTTCTACTCCATATTATAGGAGGTTGGTGTGGTTTCTACTCCATATTACAGGTTGGTGTGGTTTCTACTCCATATTATAGGAGGTTGGTGTGGTTTCTACTCCATATTATAGGAGGTTGGTGTGGTTTCTACTCCATATTACAGGTTGGTGTGGTTTCTACTCTATATTATAGGAGGTTGGTGTGGTTTCTACTCCATATTTCAGGTTGGTGTGGTTTCTACTCTATATTATAGGAGGTTGGTGTGGTTTCTACTCCATATTATAGGAGGTTGGTGTGGTTTCTACTCCATATTACAGGTTGGTGTGGTTTCTACTCCATATTACAGGTTGGTGTGGTTTCTACTCTATATTATAGGAGGTTGGTGTGGTTTCTACTCCATATTATAGGAGGTTGGTGTGGTTTCTACTCCATATTATAGGAGGTTGGTGTGGTTTCTACTCTATATTATAGGAGGTTGGTGTGGTTTCTACTCTATATTTTAGGAGGTTGGTGTGGTTTCTACTCCATATTACAGGTTGGTGTGGTTTCTACTCCATATTACAGGTTGGTGTGGTTTCTACTCTATATTATAGGAGGTTGGTGTGGTTTCTACTCCATATTATAGGAGGTTGGTGTGGTTTCTACTCCATATTACAGGAGGTTGGTGTGGTTTCTACTCCATATTACAGGAGGTTGGTGTGGTTTCTACTCCATATTATAGGAGGTTGGTGTGGTTTCTACTCCATATTACAGGAGGTTGGTGTGGTTTCTACTCCATATTATAGGAGATTGGTGTGGTTTCTACTCCATATTACAGGAGGTTGGTGTGGTTTCTACTCCATATTATAGGAGGTTGGTGTGGTTTCTACTCCATATTATAGGAGGTTGGTGTGGTTTCTACTCTATATTATAGGAGGTTGGTGTGGTTTCTACTCTATATTATAGGAGGTTGGTGTGGTTTCTACTCCATATTACAGGTTGGTGTGGTTTCTACTCCATATTACAGGTTGGTGTGGTTTCTACTCTATATTATAGGAGGTTGGTGTGGTTTCTACTCCATATTATAGGAGGTTGGTGTGGTTTCTACTCTATATTATAGGAGGTTGGTGTGGTTTCTACTCCATATTATAGGAGGTTGGTGTGGTTTCTACTCCATATTACAGGAGGTTGGTGTGGTTTCTACTCCATATTACAGGAGGTTGGTGTGGTTTCTATTCCATATTACAGGTTGGTGTGGTTTCTACTCCATATTATAGGAGGTTGGTGTGGTTTCTACTCCATATTATAGGAGGTTGGTGTGGTTTCTACTCCATATTATAGGAGGTTGGTGTGGTTTCTACTCTATATTATAGGAGGTTGGTGTGGTTTCTACTCTATATTATAGGAGGTTGGAGTGGTTTCTACTCCATATTACAGGTTGGTGTGGTTTCTACTCCATATTACAGGTTGGTGTGGTTTCTACTCTATATTATAGGAGGTTGGTGTGGTTTCTACTCCATATTATAGGAGGTTGGTGTGGTTTCTACTCTATATTATAGGAGGTTGGTGTGGTTTCTACTCCATATTATTGGAGGTTGGTGTGGTTTCTACTCCATATTACAGGAGGTTGGTGTGGTTTCTACTCCATATTACAGGAGGTTGGTGTGGTTTCTACTCCATATTATAGGAGGTTGGTGTGGTTTCTACTCCATATTACAGGAGGTTGGTGTGGTTTCTACTCCATATTATAGGAGATTGGTGTGGTTTCTACTCCATATTACAGGAGGTTGGTGTGGTTTCTACTCCATATTATAGGAGGTTGGTGTGGTTTCTACTCCATATTATAGGAGGTTGGTGTGGTTTCTACTCTATATTATAGGAGGTTGGTGTGGTTTCTATTCCATATTACAGGTTGGTGTGGTTTCTACTCCATATTATAGGAGGTTGGTGTGGTTTGTACTCCATATTATAGGAGGTTGGTGTGGTTTCTACTCCATATTACAGGTTGGTGTGGTTTCTACTCCATATTATAGGAGGTTGGTGTGGTTTCTACTCCATATTACAGGTTGGTGTGGTTTCTACTCCATATTATAGGAGGTTGGTGTGGTTTCTACTCTATATTATAGGAGGTTGGTGTGGTTTCTACTCCATATTATAGGAGGTTGGTGTGGTTTCTACTCCATATTATAGGAGGTTGGTGTGGTTTCTACTCTATATTATAGGAGGTTGGTGTGGTTTCTACTCTATATTATAGGAGGTTGGTGTGGTTTCTACTCCATATTACAGGTTGGTGTGGTTTCTACTCCGTATTACAGGTTGGTGTGGTTTCTACTCTATATTATAGGAGGTTGGTGTGGTTTCTACTCCATATTATAGGAGGTTGGTGTGGTTTCTACTCTATATTATAGGAGGTTGGTGTGGTTTCTACTCCATATTATAGGAGGTTGGTGTGGTTTCTACTCCATATTACAGGAGGTTGGTGTGGTTTCTACTCCATATTACAGGAGGTTGGTGTGGTTTCTACTCCATATTATAGGAGGTTGGTGTGGTTTCTACTCCATATTACAGGAGGTTGGTGTGGTTTCTACTCCATATTATAGGAGATTGGTGTGGTTTCTACTCCATATTACAGGAGGTTGGTGTGGTTTCTACTCCATATTATAGGAGGTTGGTGTGGTTTCTACTCCATATTATAGGAGGTTGGTGTGGTTTCTACTCTATATTATAGGAGGTTGGTGTGGTTTCTATTCCATATTACAGGTTGGTGTGGTTTCTACTCCATATTATAGGAGGTTGGTGTGGTTTCTACTCCATATTATAGGAGGTTGGTGTGGTTTCTACTCCATATTACAGGTTGGTGTGGTTTCTACTCCATATTATAGGAGGTTGGTGTGGTTTCTACTCCATATTACAGGAGGTTGGTGTGGTTTCTACTCCATATTATAGGAGATTGGTGTGGTTTCTACTCCATATTACAGGAGGTTGGTGTGGTTTCTACTCCATATTATAGGAGGTTGGTGTGGTTTCTACTCCATATTATAGGAGGTTGGTGTGGTTTCTACTCTATATTATAGGAGGTTGGTGTGGTTTCTATTCCATATTACAGGTTGGTGTGGTTTCTACTCCATATTATAGGAGGTTGGTGTGGTTTGTACTCCATATTATAGGAGGTTGGTGTGGTTTCTACTCCATATTACAGGTTGGTGTGGTTTCTACTCCATATTATAGGAGGTTGGTGTGGTTTCTACTCCATATTACAGGTTGGTGTGGTTTCTACTCCATATTATAGGAGGTTGGTGTGGTTTCTACTCCATATTATAGGAGGTTGGTGTGGTTTCTACTCTATATTATAGGAGGTTGGTGTGGTTTCTACTCTATATTATAGGAGGTTGGTGTGGTTTCTACTCCATATTACAGGTTGGTGTGGTTTCTACTCCATATTACAGGTTGGTGTGGTTTCTACTCTATATTATAGGAGGTTGGTGTGGTTTCTACTCCATATTATAGGAGGTTGGTGTGGTTTCTACTCTATATTATAGGAGGTTGGTGTGGTTTCTACTCCATATTATAGGAGGTTGGTGTGGTTTCTACTCCATATTACAGGTTGGTGTGGTTTCTACTCCATATTATAGGTTGGTGTGGTTTCTACTCCATATTATAGGAGGTTGGTGTGGTTTCTACTCCATATTACAGGTTGGTGTGGTTTCTACTCTATATTATAGGAGGTTGGTGTGGTTTCTACTCTATATTATAGGAGGTTGGTGTGGTTTCTATTCCATATTACAGGTTGGTGTGGTTTCTACTCCATATTATAGGAGGTTGGTGTGGTTTGTACTCCATATTATAGGAGGTTGGTGTGGTTTCTACTCCATATTACAGGTTGGTGTGGTTTCTACTCCATATTATAGGAGGTTGGTGTGGTTTCTACTCCATATTACAGGTTGGTGTGGTTTCTACTCCATATTATAGGAGGTTGGTGTGGTTTCTACTCCATATTATAGGAGGTTGGTGTGGTTTCTACTCTATATTATAGGAGGTTGGTGTGGTTTCTACTCTATATTATAGGAGGTTGGTGTGGTTTCTACTCCATATTACAGGTTGGTGTGGTTTCTACTCCATATTACAGGTTGGTGTGGTTTCTACTCTATATTATAGGAGGTTGGTGTGGTTTCTACTCCATATTATAGGAGGTTGGTGTGGTTTCTACTCTATATTATAGGAGGTTGGTGTGGTTTCTACTCCATATTATAGGAGGTTGGTGTGGTTTCTACTCCATATTACAGGTTGGTGTGGTTTCTACTCCATATTATAGGTTGGTGTGGTTTCTACTCCATATTATAGGAGGTTGGTGTGGTTTCTACTCCATATTACAGGTTGGTGTGGTTTCTACTCTATATTATAGGAGGTTGGTGTGGTTTCTACTCTATATTATAGGAGGTTGGTGTGATTTCTACTCCATATTATAGGAGGTTGGTGTGGTTTCTACTCCATATTATAGGTTGGTGTGGTTTCTACTCCATATTATAGGAGGTTGGTGTGGTTTCTACTACATATTACAGGAGGTTGGTGTGGTTTCTACTCCATATTATAGGAGGTTGGTGTGGTTTCTACTCCATATTATAGGAGGTTGGTGTGGTTTCTACTCCATATTACAGGTTGGTGTGGTTTCTACTCCATATTATAGGAGGTTGGTGTGGTTTCTACTCCATATTACAGGAGGTTGGTGTGGTTTCTACTCCATATTATAGGAGGTTGGTGTGGTTTCTACTCCATATTATAGGAGGTTGGTGTGGTTTCTACTCTATATTATAGGAGGTTGGTGTGGTTTCTATTCCATATTACAGGTTGGTGTGGTTTCTACTCCATATTATAGGAGGTTGGTGTGGTTTCTACTCCATATTGCAGGAGGTTGGTGTGGTTTCTACTCCATATTATAGGAGGTTGGTGTGGTTTCTACTCCATATTATAGGAGGTTGGTGTGGTTTCTACTCCATATTACAGGTTGGTGTGGTTTCTACTCCATATTATAGGAGGTTGGTGTGGTTTCTACTCCATATTACAGGAGGTTGGTGTGGTTTCTACTCCATATTATAGGAGGTTGGTGTGGTTTCTACTCCATATTATAGGAGGTTGGTTTGGTTTCTACTCCATATTACAGGTTGGTGTGGTTTCTACTCCATATTACAGGTTGGTGTGGTTTCTACTCCATATTATAGGAGGTTGGTGTGGTTTCTACTCTATATTATAGGAGGTTGGTGTGGTTTCTACTCCATATTACAGGATGGTGTGGTTTCTACTCCATATTACAGGTTGGTGTGGTTTCTACTCTATATTATAGGAGGTTGGTGTGGTTTCTACTCCATATTACAGGTTGGTGTGGTTTCTACTCCATATTACAGGTTGGTGTGGTTTCTACTCTATATTATAGGAGGTTGGTGTGGTTTCTACTCCATATTATAGGAGGTTGGTGTGGTTTCTACTCTATATTATAGGAGGTTGGTGTGGTTTCTACTCCATATTATAGGAGGTTGGTGTGGTTTCTACTCCATATTACAGGTTGGTGTGGTTTCTACTCCATATTATAGGTTGGTGTGGTTTCTACTCCATATTATAGGAGGTTGGTGTGGTTTCTACTCCATATTACAGGTTGGTGTGGTTTCTACTCTATATTATAGGAGGTTGGTGTGGTTTCTACTCTATATTATAGGAGGTTGGTGTGATTTCTACTCCATATTATAGGAGGTTGGTGTGGTTTCTACTCCATATTATAGGTTGGTGTGGTTTCTACTCCATATTATAGGAGGTTGGTGTGGTTTCTACTCCATATTACAGGAGGTTGGTGTGGTTTCTACTCCATATTATAGGAGGTTGGTGTGGTTTCTACTCCATATTATAGGAGGTTGGTGTGGTTTCTACTCCATATTACAGGTTGGTGTGGTTTCTACTCCATATTATAGGAGGTTGGTGTGGTTTCTACTCCATATTACAGGAGGTTGGTGTGGTTTCTACTCCATATTATAGGAGGTTGGTGTGGTTTCTACTCCATATTATAGGAGGTTGGTGTGGTTTCTACTCTATATTATAGGAGGTTGGTGTGGTTTCTATTCCATATTACAGGTTGGTGTGGTTTCTACTCCATATTATAGGAGGTTGGTGTGGTTTCTACTCCATATTGCAGGAGGTTGGTGTGGTTTCTACTCCATATTATAGGAGGTTGGTGTGGTTTCTACTCCATATTATAGGAGGTTGGTGTGGTTTCTACTCCATATTACAGGTTGGTGTGGTTTCTACTCCATATTATAGGAGGTTGGTGTGGTTTCTACTCCATATTACAGGAGGTTGGTGTGGTTTCTACTCCATATTATAGGAGGTTGGTGTGGTTTCTACTCCATATTATAGGAGGTTGGTGTGGTTTCTACTCCATATTACAGGTTGGTGTGGTTTCTACTCCATATTACAGGTTGGTGTGGTTTCTACTCCATATTATAGGAGGTTGGTGTGGTTTCTACTCTATATTATAGGAGGTTGGTGTGGTTTCTACTCCATATTACAGGATGGTGTGGTTTCTACTCCATATTACAGGTTGGTGTGGTTTCTACTCCATATTATAGGATGTTGGTGTGGTTTCTATTCCACATTACAGGTTGGTGTGGTTTCTACTCCATATTACAGATTGGTGTGGTTTCTACTCCATATTACAGGAGGTTGGTGTGGTTTCTACTCCATATTATAGGAGGTTGGTGTGGTTTCTACTCCATATTATAGGAGGTTGGTGTGGTTTCTACTCCATATTACAGGTTGGTGTGGTTTCTACTCTATATTACAGGCTGGTGTGGTTTCTATTCCATATTACAGGTTGGTGTGGTTTCTACTCTATATTATAGGAGGTTGGTGTGGTTTCTACTCCACATTATAGGAGGTTGGTGTGGTTTCTACTCCATATTACAGGTTGGTGTGGTTTCTACTCCATATTATAGGAGGTTGGTGTGGTTTCTACTCCATATTATAGGAGGTTAGTGTGGTTTCTACTCTATATTATAGGAGGTTGGTGTGGTTTCTACTTCATATTATAGGAGGTTGGTGTGGTTTCTACTCCATATTACAGGTTAGTGTGGTTTCTACTCCATATTATAGGAGGTTGGTGTGGTTTCTACTCCATATTACAGGAGGTTGGTGTGGTTTCTACTCCATATTATAGGAGGTTGGTGTGGTTTCTACTCCATATTATAGGAGGTTGGTGTGGTTTCTACTCCATATTACAGGTTGGTGTGGTTTCTACTCCATATTATAGGAGGTTGGTGTGGTTTCTACTCCATATTACAGGTTGGTGTGGTTTCTACTCCATATTATAGGAGGTTGGTGTGGTTTCTACTCTATATTATAGGAGGTTGGTGTGGTTTCTACTCCATATTATAGGAGGTTGGTGTGGTTTCTACTCCATATTACAGGTTGGTGTGGTTTCTACTCTATATTATAGGAGGTTGGTGTGGTTTCTACTCCATATTATAGGAGGTTGGTGTGGTTTCTACTCCATATTACAGGTTGGTGTGGTTTCTACTCCATATTATAGGTTGGTGTGGTTTCTACTCCATATTATAGGAGGTTGGTGTGGTTTCTACTCCATATTACAGGTTGGTGTGGTTTCTACTCTATATTATAGGAGGTTGGTGTGGTTTCTACTCTATATTATAGGAGGTTGGTGTGATTTCTACTCCATATTATAGGAGGTTGGTGTGGTTTCTACTCCATATTATAGGTTGGTGTGGTTTCTACTCCATATTATAGGAGGTTGGTGTGGTTTCTACTCCATATTACAGGAGGTTGGTGTGGTTTCTACTCCATATTATAGGAGGTTGGTGTGGTTTTTACTCCATATTATAGGAGGTTGGTGTGGTTTCTACTCCATATTACAGGTTGGTGTGGTTTCTACTCCATATTATAGGAGGTTGGTGTGGTTTCTACTCCATATTACAGGTTGGTGTGGTTTCTACTCCATATTATAGGAGGTTGGTGTGGTTTCTACTCTATATTATAGGAGGTTGGTGTGGTTTCTACTCCATATTATAGGAGGTTGGTGTGGTTTCTACTCCATATTACAGGTTGGTGTGGTTTCTACTCTATATTATAGGAGGTTGGTGTGGTTTCTACTCCATATTATAGGAGGTTGGTGTGGTTTCTACTCCATATTACAGGTTGGTGTGGTTTCTACTCCATATTATAGGAGGTTGGTGTGGTTTCTACTCCATATTATAGGAGGTTGGTGTGGTTTCTACTCCATATTACAGGTTGGTGTGGTTTCTACTCTATATTATAGGAGGTTGGTGTGGTTTCTACTCCATATTTCAGGTTGGTGTGGTTTCTACTCTATATTATAGGAGGTTGGTGTGGTTTCTACTCCATATTATAGGAGGTTGGTGTGGTTTCTACTCCATATTACAGGTTGGTGTGGTTTCTACTCCATATTACAGGTTGGTGTGGTTTCTACTCTATATTATAGGAGGTTGGTGTGGTTTCTACTCCATATTATAGGAGGTTGGTGTGGTTTCTACTCCATATTATAGGAGGTTGGTGTGGTTTCTACTCTATATTATAGGAGGTTGGTGTGGTTTCTACTCTATATTTTAGGAGGTTGGTGTGGTTTCTACTCCATATTACAGGTTGGTGTGGTTTCTACTCCATATTACAGGTTGGTGTGGTTTCTACTCTATATTATAGGAGGTTGGTGTGGTTTCTACTCCATATTATAGGAGGTTGGTGTGGTTTCTACTCCATATTACAGGAGGTTGGTGTGGTTTCTACTCCATATTACAGGAGGTTGGTGTGGTTTCTACTCCATATTATAGGAGGTTGGTGTGGTTTCTACTCCATATTACAGGAGGTTGGTGTGGTTTCTACTCCATATTATAGGAGATTGGTGTGGTTTCTACTCCATATTACAGGAGGTTGGTGTGGTTTCTACTCCATATTATAGGAGGTTGGTGTGGTTTCTACTCCATATTATAGGAGGTTGGTGTGGTTTCTACTCTATATTATAGGAGGTTGGTGTGGTTTCTACTCTATATTATAGGAGGTTGGTGTGGTTTCTACTCCATATTACAGGTTGGTGTGGTTTCTACTCCATATTACAGGTTGGTGTGGTTTCTACTCTATATTATAGGAGGTTGGTGTGGTTTCTACTCCATATTATAGGAGGTTGGTGTGGTTTCTACTCTATATTATAGGAGGTTGGTGTGGTTTCTACTCCATATTATAGGAGGTTGGTGTGGTTTCTACTCCATATTACAGGAGGTTGGTGTGGTTTCTACTCCATATTACAGGAGGTTGGTGTGGTTTCTATTCCATATTACAGGTTGGTGTGGTTTCTACTCCATATTATAGGAGGTTGGTGTGGTTTCTACTCCATATTATAGGAGGTTGGTGTGGTTTCTACTCCATATTATAGGAGGTTGGTGTGGTTTCTACTCTATATTATAGGAGGTTGGTGTGGTTTCTACTCTATATTATAGGAGGTTGGAGTGGTTTCTACTCCATATTACAGGTTGGTGTGGTTTCTACTCCATATTACAGGTTGGTGTGGTTTCTACTCTATATTATAGGAGGTTGGTGTGGTTTCTACTCCATATTATAGGAGGTTGGTGTGGTTTCTACTCTATATTATAGGAGGTTGGTGTGGTTTCTACTCCATATTATTGGAGGTTGGTGTGGTTTCTACTCCATATTACAGGAGGTTGGTGTGGTTTCTACTCCATATTACAGGAGGTTGGTGTGGTTTCTACTCCATATTATAGGAGGTTGGTGTGGTTTCTACTCCATATTACAGGAGGTTGGTGTGGTTTCTACTCCATATTATAGGAGATTGGTGTGGTTTCTACTCCATATTACAGGAGGTTGGTGTGGTTTCTACTCCATATTATAGGAGGTTGGTGTGGTTTCTACTCCATATTATAGGAGGTTGGTGTGGTTTCTACTCTATATTATAGGAGGTTGGTGTGGTTTCTATTCCATATTACAGGTTGGTGTGGTTTCTACTCCATATTATAGGAGGTTGGTGTGGTTTGTACTCCATATTATAGGAGGTTGGTGTGGTTTCTACTCCATATTACAGGTTGGTGTGGTTTCTACTCCATATTATAGGAGGTTGGTGTGGTTTCTACTCCATATTACAGGTTGGTGTGGTTTCTACTCCATATTATAGGAGGTTGGTGTGGTTTCTACTCTATATTATAGGAGGTTGGTGTGGTTTCTACTCCATATTATAGGAGGTTGGTGTGGTTTCTACTCCATATTATAGGAGGTTGGTGTGGTTTCTACTCTATATTATAGGAGGTTGGTGTGGTTTCTACTCTATATTATAGGAGGTTGGTGTGGTTTCTACTCCATATTACAGGTTGGTGTGGTTTCTACTCCGTATTACAGGTTGGTGTGGTTTCTACTCTATATTATAGGAGGTTGGTGTGGTTTCTACTCCATATTATAGGAGGTTGGTGTGGTTTCTACTCTATATTATAGGAGGTTGGTGTGGTTTCTACTCCATATTATAGGAGGTTGGTGTGGTTTCTACTCCATATTACAGGAGGTTGGTGTGGTTTCTACTCCATATTACAGGAGGTTGGTGTGGTTTCTACTCCATATTATAGGAGGTTGGTGTGGTTTCTACTCCATATTACAGGAGGTTGGTGTGGTTTCTACTCCATATTATAGGAGATTGGTGTGGTTTCTACTCCATATTACAGGAGGTTGGTGTGGTTTCTACTCCATATTATAGGAGGTTGGTGTGGTTTCTACTCCATATTATAGGAGGTTGGTGTGGTTTCTACTCTATATTATAGGAGGTTGGTGTGGTTTCTATTCCATATTACAGGTTGGTGTGGTTTCTACTCCATATTATAGGAGGTTGGTGTGGTTTCTACTCCATATTATAGGAGGTTGGTGTGGTTTCTACTCCATATTACAGGTTGGTGTGGTTTCTACTCCATATTATAGGAGGTTGGTGTGGTTTCTACTCCATATTACAGGAGGTTGGTGTGGTTTCTACTCCATATTATAGGAGATTGGTGTGGTTTCTACTCCATATTACAGGAGGTTGGTGTGGTTTCTACTCCATATTATAGGAGGTTGGTGTGGTTTCTACTCCATATTATAGGAGGTTGGTGTGGTTTCTACTCTATATTATAGGAGGTTGGTGTGGTTTCTATTCCATATTACAGGTTGGTGTGGTTTCTACTCCATATTATAGGAGGTTGGTGTGGTTTGTACTCCATATTATAGGAGGTTGGTGTGGTTTCTACTCCATATTACAGGTTGGTGTGGTTTCTACTCCATATTATAGGAGGTTGGTGTGGTTTCTACTCCATATTACAGGTTGGTGTGGTTTCTACTCCATATTATAGGAGGTTGGTGTGGTTTCTACTCTATATTATAGGAGGTTGGTGTGGTTTCTACTCCATATTATAGGAGGTTGGTGTGGTTTCTACTCCATATTATAGGAGGTTGGTGTGGTTTCTACTCTATATTATAGGAGGTTGGTGTGGTTTCTACTCTATATTATAGGAGGTTGGTGTGGTTTCTACTCCATATTACAGGTTGGTGTGGTTTCTACTCCGTATTACAGGTTGGTGTGGTTTCTACTCTATATTATAGGAGGTTGGTGTGGTTTCTACTCCATATTATAGGAGGTTGGTGTGGTTTCTACTCTATATTATAGGAGGTTGGTGTGGTTTCTACTCCATATTATAGGAGGTTGGTGTGGTTTCTACTCCATATTACAGGAGGTTGGTGTGGTTTCTACTCCATATTACAGGAGGTTGGTGTGGTTTCTACTCCATATTATAGGAGGTTGGTGTGGTTTCTACTCCATATTACAGGAGGTTGGTGTGGTTTCTACTCCATATTATAGGAGATTGGTGTGGTTTCTACTCCATATTACAGGAGGTTGGTGTGGTTTCTACTCCATATTATAGGAGGTTGGTGTGGTTTCTACTCCATATTATAGGAGGTTGGTGTGGTTTCTACTCTATATTATAGGAGGTTGGTGTGGTTTCTATTCCATATTACAGGTTGGTGTGGTTTCTACTCCATATTATAGGAGGTTGGTGTGGTTTCTACTCCATATTATAGGAGGTTGGTGTGGTTTCTACTCCATATTACAGGTTGGTGTGGTTTCTACTCCATATTATAGGAGGTTGGTGTGGTTTCTACTCCATATTACAGGTTGGTGTGGTTTCTACTCCATATTATAGGAGGTTGGTGTGGTTTCTACTCTATATTATAGGAGGTTGGTGTGGTTTCTACTCCATATTATAGGAGGTTGGTGTGGTTTCTACTCCATATTACAGGTTGGTGTGGTTTCTACTCTATATTATAGGAGGTTGGTGTGGTTTCTACTCCATATTATAGGAGGTTGGTGTGGTTTCTACTCCATATTACAGGTTGGTGTGGTTTCTACTCCATATTATAGGAGGTTGGTGTGGTTTCTACTCCATATTATAGGAGGTTGGTGTGGTTTCTACTCCATATTACAGGTTGGTGTGGTTTCTACTCTATATTATAGGAGGTTGGTGTGGTTTCTACTCCATATTACAGGTTGGTGTGGTTTCTACTCTATATTATAGGAGGTTGGTGTGGTTTCTACTCCATATTATAGGAGGTTGGTGTGGTTTCTACTCCATATTACAGGTTGGTGTGGTTTCTACTCCATATTATAGGAGGTTGGTGTGGTTTCTACTCCATATTACAGGTTGGTGTGGTTTCTACTCCATATTATAGGTTGGTGTGGTTTCTACTCCATATTATAGGAGGTTGGTGTGGTTTCTACTCTATATTATAGGAGGTTGGTGTGGTTTCTACTCCATATTATAGGAGGTTGGTGTGGTTTCTACTCTATATTATAGGAGGTTGGTGTGGTTTCTACTCTATATTATAGGAGGTTGGTGTGGTTTCTACTCCATATTACAGGTTGGTGTGGTTTCTACTCCATATTACAGGTTGGTGTGGTTTCTACTCTATATTATAGGAGGTTGGTGTGGTTTCTACTCCATATTATAGGAGGTTGGTGTGGTTTCTACTCTATATTATAGGAGGTTGGTGTGGTTTCTACTCCATATTATAGGAGGTTGGTGTGGTTTCTACTCCATATTACAGGAGGTTGGTGTGGTTTCTACTCCATATTACAGGAGGTTGGTGTGGTTTCTACTCCATATTATAGGAGGTTGGTGTGGTTTCTACTCCATATTACAGGAGGTTGGTGTGGTTTCTACTCCATATTATAGGAGATTGGTGTGGTTTCTACTCCATATTACAGGAGGTTGGTGTGGTTTCTACTCCATATTATAGGAGGTTGGTGTGGTTTCTACTCCATATTATAGGAGGTTGGTGTGGTTTCTACTCTATATTATAGGAGGTTGGTGTGGTTTCTATTCCATATTACAGGTTGGTGTGGTTTCTACTCCATATTATAGGAGGTTGGTGTGGTTTCTACTCCATATTACAGGAGGTTGGTGTGGTTTCTACTCCATATTATAGGAGGTTGGTGTGGTTTCTACTCCATATTATAGGAGGTTGGTGTGGTTTCTACTCCATATTACAGGAGGTTGGTGTGGTTTCTACTCCATATTATAGGAGGTTGGTGTGGTTTCTACTCCATATTATAGGAGGTTGGTGTGGTTTCTACTCCATATTACAGGTTGGTGTGGTTTCTACTCCATATTACAGGTTGGTGTGGTTTCTACTCCATATTATAGGAGGTTGGTGTGGTTTCTACTCCATATTATAGGAGGTTAGTGTGGTTTCTACTCTATATTATAGGAGGTTGGTGTGGTTTCTACTTCATATTATAGGAGGTTGGTGTGGTTTCTACTCCATATTACAGGTTAGTGTGGTTTCTACTCCATATTATAGGAGGTTGGTGTGGTTTCTACTCCATATTACAGGAGGTTGGTGTGGTTTCTACTCCATATTATAGGAGGTTGGTGTGGTTTCTACTCCATATTATAGGAGGTTGGTGTGGTTTCTACTCCATATTACAGGTTGGTGTGGTTTCTACTCCATATTATAGGAGGTTGGTGTGGTTTCTACTCCATATTATAGGTTGGTGTGGTTTCTACTCCATATTATAGGAGGTTGGTGTGGTTTCTACTCTATATTATAGGAGGTTGGTGTGGTTTCTACTCCATATTATAGGAGGTTGGTGTGGTTTCTACTCCATATTACAGGTTGGTGTGGTTTCTACTCTATATTATAGGAGGTTGGTGTGGTTTCTACTCCATATTATAGGAGGTTGGTGTGGTTTCTACTCCATATTACAGGTTGGTGTGGTTTCTACTCCATATTATAGGTTGGTGTGGTTTCTACTCCATATTATAGGAGGTTGGTGTGGTTTCTACTCCATATTACAGGTTGGTGTGGTTTCTACTCTATATTATAGGAGGTTGGTGTGGTTTCTACTCTATATTATAGGAGGTTGGTGTGATTTCTACTCCATATTATAGGAGGTTGGTGTGGTTTCTACTCCATATTATAGGTTGGTGTGGTTTCTACTCCATATTATAGGAGGTTGGTGTGGTTTCTACTCCATATTACAGGAGGTTGGTGTGGTTTCTACTCCATATTATAGGAGGTTGGTGTGGTTTCTACTCCATATTATAGGAGGTTGGTGTGGTTTCTACTCCATATTACAGGTTGGTGTGGTTTCTACTCCATATTATAGGAGGTTGGTGTGGTTTCTACTCCATATTACAGGTTGGTGTGGTTTCTACTCCATATTATAGGAGGTTGGTGTGGTTTCTACTCTATATTATAGGAGGTTGGTGTGGTTTCTACTCCATATTATAGGAGGTTGGTGTGGTTTCTACTCCATATTATAGGAGGTTGGTGTGGTTTCTACTCTATATTATAGGAGGTTGGTGTGGTTTCTACTCTATATTATAGGAGGTTGGTGTGGTTTCTACTCCATATTACAGGTTGGTGTGGTTTCTACTCCGTATTACAGGTTGGTGTGGTTTCTACTCTATATTATAGGAGGTTGGTGTGGTTTCTACTCCATATTATAGGAGGTTGGTGTGGTTTCTACTCTATATTATAGGAGGTTGGTGTGGTTTCTACTCCATATTATAGGAGGTTGGTGTGGTTTCTACTCCATATTACAGGAGGTTGGTGTGGTTTCTACTCCATATTACAGGAGGTTGGTGTGGTTTCTACTCTATATTACAGGTTGGTGTGGTTTCTACTCTATATTATAGGAGGTTGGTGTGGTTTCTACTCCATATTACAGGAGGTTGGTGTGGTTTCTACTCCATATTATAGGAGATTGGTGTGGTTTCTACTCCATATTACAGGAGGTTGGTGTGGTTTCTACTCCATATTATAGGAGGTTGGTGTGGTTTCTACTCCATATTATAGGAGGTTGGTGTGGTTTCTACTCTATATTATAGGAGGTTGGTGTGGTTTCTATTCCATATTACAGGTTGGTGTGGTTTCTACTCCATATTATAGGAGGTTGGTGTGGTTTCTACTCCATATTACAGGAGGTTGGTGTGGTTTCTACTCCATATTATAGGAGGTTGGTGTGGTTTCTACTCCATATTATAGGAGGTTGGTGTGGTTTCTACTCCATATTACAGGAGGTTGGTGTGGTTTCTACTCCATATTATAGGAGGTTGGTGTGGTTTCTACTCCATATTATAGGAGGTTGGTGTGGTTTCTACTCCATATTACAGGTTGGTGTGGTTTCTACTCCATATTATAGGAGGTTGGTGTGGTTTCTACTCCATATTATAGGTTGGTGTGGTTTCTACTCCATATTATAGGAGGTTGGTGTGGTTTCTACTCTATATTATAGGAGGTTGGTGTGGTTTCTACTCCATATTATAGGAGGTTGGTGTGGTTTCTACTCCATATTACAGGTTGGTGTGGTTTCTACTCTATATTATAGGAGGTTGGTGTGGTTTCTACTCCATATTATAGGAGGTTGGTGTGGTTTCTACTCCATATTACAGGTTGGTGTGGTTTCTACTCCATATTATAGGTTGGTGTGGTTTCTACTCCATATTATAGGAGGTTGGTGTGGTTTCTACTCCATATTACAGGTTGGTGTGGTTTCTACTCCATATTATAGGAGGTTGGTGTGGTTTCTACTCCATATTACAGGTTGGTGTGGTTTCTACTCCATATTATAGGAGGTTGGTGTGGTTTCTACTCCATATTATAGGTTGGTGTGGTTTCTACTCCATATTATAGGAGGTTGGTGTGGTTTCTACTCTATATTATAGGAGGTTGGTGTGGTTTCTACTCCATATTATAGGAGGTTGGTGTGGTTTCTACTCCATATTACAGGTTGGTGTGGTTTCTACTCTATATTATAGGAGGTTGGTGTGGTTTCTACTCCATATTATAGGAGGTTGGTGTGGTTTCTACTCCATATTACAGGTTGGTGTGGTTTCTACTCCATATTATAGGTTGGTGTGGTTTCTACTCCATATTATAGGAGGTTGGTGTGGTTTCTACTCCATATTACAGGTTGGTGTGGTTTCTACTCTATATTATAGGAGGTTGGTGTGGTTTCTACTCTATATTATAGGAGGTTGGTGTGATTTCTACTCCATATTATAGGAGGTTGGTGTGGTTTCTACTCCATATTATAGGTTGGTGTGGTTTCTACTCCATATTATAGGAGGTTGGTGTGGTTTCTACTCCATATTACAGGAGGTTGGTGTGGTTTCTACTCCATATTATAGGAGGTTGGTGTGGTTTCTACTCCATATTATAGGAGGTTGGTGTGGTTTCTACTCCATATTACAGGTTGGTGTGGTTTCTACTCCATATTATAGGAGGTTGGTGTGGTTTCTACTCCATATTACAGGTTGGTGTGGTTTCTACTCCATATTATAGGAGGTTGGTGTGGTTTCTACTCTATATTATAGGAGGTTGGTGTGGTTTCTACTCCATATTATAGGAGGTTGGTGTGGTTTCTACTCCATATTATAGGAGGTTGGTGTGGTTTCTACTCTATATTATAGGAGGTTGGTGTGGTTTCTACTCTATATTATAGGAGGTTGGTGTGGTTTCTACTCCATATTACAGGTTGGTGTGGTTTCTACTCCGTATTACAGGTTGGTGTGGTTTCTACTCTATATTATAGGAGGTTGGTGTGGTTTCTACTCCATATTATAGGAGGTTGGTGTGGTTTCTACTCTATATTATAGGAGGTTGGTGTGGTTTCTACTCCATATTATAGGAGGTTGGTGTGGTTTCTACTCCATATTACAGGAGGTTGGTGTGGTTTCTACTCCATATTACAGGAGGTTGGTGTGGTTTCTACTCTATATTACAGGTTGGTGTGGTTTCTACTCTATATTATAGGAGGTTGGTGTGGTTTCTACTCCATATTACAGGAGGTTGGTGTGGTTTCTACTCCATATTATAGGAGATTGGTGTGGTTTCTACTCCATATTACAGGAGGTTGGTGTGGTTTCTACTCCATATTATAGGAGGTTGGTGTGGTTTCTACTCCATATTATAGGAGGTTGGTGTGGTTTCTACTCTATATTATAGGAGGTTGGTGTGGTTTCTATTCCATATTACAGGTTGGTGTGGTTTCTACTCCATATTATAGGAGGTTGGTGTGGTTTCTACTCCATATTACAGGAGGTTGGTGTGGTTTCTACTCCATATTATAGGAGGTTGGTGTGGTTTCTACTCCATATTATAGGAGGTTGGTGTGGTTTCTACTCCATATTACAGGAGGTTGGTGTGGTTTCTACTCCATATTATAGGAGGTTGGTGTGGTTTCTACTCCATATTATAGGAGGTTGGTGTGGTTTCTACTCCATATTACAGGTTGGTGTGGTTTCTACTCCATATTATAGGAGGTTGGTGTGGTTTCTACTCCATATTATAGGTTGGTGTGGTTTCTACTCCATATTATAGGAGGTTGGTGTGGTTTCTACTCTATATTATAGGAGGTTGGTGTGGTTTCTACTCCATATTATAGGAGGTTGGTGTGGTTTCTACTCCATATTACAGGTTGGTGTGGTTTCTACTCTATATTATAGGAGGTTGGTGTGGTTTCTACTCCATATTATAGGAGGTTGGTGTGGTTTCTACTCCATATTACAGGTTGGTGTGGTTTCTACTCCATATTATAGGTTGGTGTGGTTTCTACTCCATATTATAGGAGGTTGGTGTGGTTTCTACTCCATATTACAGGTTGGTGTGGTTTCTACTCTATATTATAGGAGGTTGGTGTGGTTTCTACTCTATATTATAGGAGGTTGGTGTGATTTCTACTCCATATTATAGGAGGTTGGTGTGGTTTCTACTCCATATTATAGGTTGGTGTGGTTTCTACTCCATATTATAGGAGGTTGGTGTGGTTTCTACTCCATATTACAGGAGGTTGGTGTGGTTTCTACTCCATATTATAGGAGGTTGGTGTGGTTTCTACTCCATATTATAGGAGGTTGGTGTGGTTTCTACTCCATATTACAGGTTGGTGTGGTTTCTACTCCATATTATAGGAGGTTGGTGTGGTTTCTACTCCATATTACAGGTTGGTGTGGTTTCTACTCCATATTATAGGAGGTTGGTGTGGTTTCTACTCTATATTATAGGAGGTTGGTGTGGTTTCTACTCCATATTATAGGAGGTTGGTGTGGTTTCTACTCCATATTACAGGTTGGTGTGGTTTCTACTCTATATTATAGGAGGTTGGTGTGGTTTCTACTCCATATTATAGGAGGTTGGTGTGGTTTCTACTCCATATTACAGGTTGGTGTGGTTTCTACTCCATATTATAGGAGGTTGGTGTGGTTTCTACTCCATATTATAGGAGGTTGGTGTGGTTTCTACTCCATATTACAGGTTGGTGTGGTTTCTACTCTATATTATAGGAGGTTGGTGTGGTTTCTACTCCATATTATAGGAGGTTGGTGTGGTTTCTGCTCCATATTACAGGTTGGTGTGGTTTCTACTCCATATTACAGGTTGGTGTGGATTCTACTCTATATTATAGGAGGTTGGTGTGGTTTCTACTCCATATTATAGGAGGTTGGTGTGGTTTCTACTCCATATTATAGGAGGTTGGTGTGGTTTCTACTCTATATTATAGGAGGTTGGTGTGGTTTCTACTCTATATTTTAGGAGGTTGGTGTGGTTTCTACTCCATATTACAGGTTGGTGTGGTTTCTACTCCATATTACAGGTTGGTGTGGTTTCTACTCTATATTATAGGAGGTTGGTGTGGTTTCTACTCCATATTATAGGAGGTTGGTGTGGTTTCTACTCTATATTATAGGAGGTTGGTGTGGTTTCTACTCCATATTATAGGAGGTTGGTGTGGTTTCTACTCCATATTACAGGAGGTTGGTGTGGTTTCTACTCCATATTACAGGAGGTTGGTGTGGTTTCTACTCCATATTATAGGAGGTTGGTGTGGTTTCTACTCCATATTACAGGAGGTTGGTGTGGTTTCTACTCCATATTATAGGAGATTGGTGTGGTTTCTACTCCATATTACAGGAGGTTGGTGTGGTTTCTACTCCATATTATAGGAGGTTGGTGTGGTTTCTACTCCATATTATAGGAGGTTGGTGTGGTTTCTACTCTATATTATAGGAGGTTGGTGTGGTTTCTACTCTATATTATAGGAGGTTTGTGTGGTTTCTACTCCATATTACAGGTTGGTGTGGTTTCTACTCCATATTACAGGTTGGTGTGGTTTCTACTCTATATTATAGGAGGTTGGTGTGGTTTCTACTCCATATTATAGGAGGGTGGTGTGGTTTCTACTCTATATTATAGGAGGTTGGTGTGGTTTCTACTCCATATTATAGGAGGTTGGTGTGGTTTCTACTCCATATTACAGGAGGTTGGTGTGGTTTCTACTCCATATTACAGGAGGTTGGTGTGGTTTCTACTCCATATTATAGGAGGTTGGTGTGGTTTCTACTCCATATTACAGGAGGTTGGTGTGGTTTCTACTCCATATTATAGGAGATTGGTGTGGTTTCTACTCCATATTACAGGAGGTTGGTGTGGTTTCTACTCCATATTATAGGAGGTTGGTGTGGTTTCTACTCCATATTATAGGAGGTTGGTGTGGTTTCTACTCTATATTATAGGAGGTTGGTGTGGTTTCTATTCCATATTACAGGTTGGTGTGGTTTCTACTCCATATTATAGGAGGTTGGTGTGGTTTCTACTCCATATTATAGGAGGTTGGTGTGGTTTCTACTCCATATTATAGGAGGTTGGT
This sequence comes from Oncorhynchus mykiss, assembly GCF_057628025.1. NCBI lineage: Eukaryota > Metazoa > Chordata > Actinopteri > Salmoniformes > Salmonidae > Oncorhynchus > Oncorhynchus mykiss. The sequence continues at coordinate 43,875,693 of NC_143047.1, forward strand.
GTGGTTTCTACTCTATATTATAGGAGGTTGGTGTGGTTTCTACTCTATATTATAGGAGGTTGGAGTGGTTTCTACTCCATATTACAGGTTGGTGTGGTTTCTACTCCATATTACAGGTTGGTGTGGTTTCTACTCTATATTATAGGAGGTTGGTGTGGTTTCTACTCCATATTATAGGAGGTTGGTGTGGTTTCTACTCTGTATTATAGGAGGTTGGTGTGGTTTCTACTCCATATTATAGGAGGTTGGTGTGGTTTCTACTCCATATTACAGGAGGTTGGTGTGGTTTCTACTCCATATTACAGGAGGTTGGTGTGGTTTCTACTCCATATTATAGGAGGTTGGTGTGGTTTCTACTCCATATTACAGGAGGTTGGTGTGGTTTCTACTCCATATTATAGGAGATTGGTGTGGTTTCTACTCCATATTACAGGAGGTTGGTGTGGTTTCTACTCCATATTATAGGAGGTTGGTGTGGTTTCTACTCCATATTATAGGAGGTTGGTGTGGTTTCTACTCTATATTATAGGAGGTTGGTGTGGTTTCTATTCCATATTACAGGTTGGTGTGGTTTCTACTCCATATTATAGGAGGTTGGTGTGGTTTCTACTCCATATTATAGGAGGTTGGTGTGGTTTCTACTCCATATTACAGGTTGGTGTGGTTTCTACTCCATATTATAGGAGGTTGGTGTGGTTTCTACTCCATATTACAGGTTGGTGTGGTTTCTACTCCATATTATAGGAGGTTGGTGTGGTTTCTACTCTATATTATAGGAGGTTGGTGTGGTTTCTACTCCATATTACAGGTTGGTGTGGTTTCTACTCCATATTATAGGAGGTTGGTGTGGTTTCTACTCCATATTACAGGAGGTTGGTGTGGTTTCTACTCCATATTATAGGAGATTGGTGTGGTTTCTACTCCATATTACAGGAGGTTGGTGTGGTTTCTACTCCATATTATAGGAGGTTGGTGTGGTTTCTACTCCATATTATAGGAGGTTGGTGTGGTTTCTACTCTATATTATAGGAGGTTGGTGTGGTTTCTATTCCATATTACAGGTTGGTGTGGTTTCTACTCCATATTATAGGAGGTTGGTGTGGTTTCTACTCCATATTATAGGAGGTTGGTGTGGTTTCTACTCCATATTACAGGTTGGTGTGGTTTCTACTCCATATTATAGGAGGTTGGTGTGGTTTCTACTCCATATTACAGGTTGGTGTGGTTTCTACTCCATATTATAGGAGGTTGGTGTGGTTTCTACTCTATATTATAGGAGGTTGGTGTGGTTTCTACTCCATATTATAGGAGGTTGGTGTGGTTTCTACTCCATATTATAGGAGGTTGGTGTGGTTTCTACTCTATATTATAGGAGGTTGGTGTGGTTTCTACTCTATATTATAGGAGGTTGGTGTGGTTTCTACTCCATATTACAGGTTGGTGTGGTTTCTACTCCGTATTACAGGTTGGTGTGGTTTCTACTCTATATTATAGGAGGTTGGTGTGGTTTCTACTCCATATTATAGGAGGTTGGTGTGGTTTCTACTCTATATTATAGGAGGTTGGTGTGGTTTCTACTCCATATTATAGGAGGTTGGTGTGGTTTCTACTCCATATTACAGGAGGTTGGTGTGGTTTCTACTCCATATTACAGGAGGTTGGTGTGGTTTCTACTCCATATTATAGGAGGTTGGTGTGGTTTCTACTCCATATTACAGCAGGTTGGTGTGGTTTCTACTCCATATTATAGGAGATTGGTGTGGTTTCTACTCCATATTACAGGAGGTTGGTGTGGTTTCTACTCCATATTATAGGAGGTTGGTGTGGTTTCTACTCCATATTATAGGAGGTTGGTGTGGTTTCTACTCTATATTATAGGAGGTTGGTGTGGTTTCTATTCCATATTACAGGTTGGTGTGGTTTCTACTCCATATTATAGGAGGTTGGTGTGGTTTCTACTCCATATTATAGGAGGTTGGTGTGGTTTCTACTCCATATTACAGGTTGGTGTGGTTTCTACTCCATATTATAGGAGGTTGGTGTGGTTTCTACTCCATATTACAGGTTGGTGTGGTTTCTACTCCATATTATAGGAGGTTGGTGTGGTTTCTACTCTATATTATAGGAGGTTGGTGTGGTTTCTACTCCATATTATAGGAGGTTGGTGTGGTTTCTACTCCATATTACAGGTTGGTGTGGTTTCTACTCTATATTATAGGAGGTTGGTGTGGTTTCTACTCCATATTATAGGAGGTTGGTGTGGTTTCTACTCCATATTACAGGTTGGTGTGGTTTCTACTCCATATTATAGGAGGTTGGTGTGGTTTCTACTCCATATTATAGGAGGTTGGTGTGGTTTCTACTCCATATTACAGGTTGGTGTGGTTTCTACTCTATATTATAGGAGGTTGGTGTGGTTTCTACTCCATATTACAGGTTGGTGTGGTTTCTACTCTATATTATAGGAGGTTGGTGTGGTTTCTACTCCATATTATAGGAGGTTGGTGTGGTTTCTACTCCATATTACAGGTTGGTGTGGTTTCTACTCCATATTATAGGAGGTTGGTGTGGTTTCTACTCCATATTACAGGTTGGTGTGGTTTCTACTCCATATTATAGGTTGGTGTGGTTTCTACTCCATATTATAGGAGGTTGGTGTGGTTTCTACTCTATATTATAGGAGGTTGGTGTGGTTTCTACTCCATATTATAGGAGGTTGGTGTGGTTTCTACTCTATATTATAGGAGGTTGGTGTGGTTTCTACTCTATATTATAGGAGGTTGGTGTGGTTTCTACTCCATATTACAGGTTGGTGTGGTTTCTACTCCATATTACAGGTTGGTGTGGTTTCTACTCTATATTATAGGAGGTTGGTGTGGTTTCTACTCCATATTATAGGAGGTTGGTGTGGTTTCTACTCTATATTATAGGAGGTTGGTGTGGTTTCTACTCCATATTATAGGAGGTTGGTGTTGTTTCTACTCCATATTACAGGAGGTTGGTGTGGTTTCTACTCCATATTACAGGAGGTTGGTGTGGTTTCTACTCCATATTATAGGAGGTTGGTGTGGTTTCTACTCCATATTACAGGAGGTTGGTGTGGTTTCTACTCCATATTATAGGAGATTGGTGTGGTTTCTACTCCATATTACAGGAGGTTGGTGTGGTTTCTACTCCATATTATAGGAGGTTGGTGTGGTTTCTACTCCATATTATAGGAGGTTGGTGTGGTTTCTACTCTATATTATAGGAGGTTGGTGTGGTTTCTATTCCATATTACAGGTTGGTGTGGTTTCTACTCCATATTATAGGAGGTTGGTGTGGTTTCTACTCCATATTACAGGAGGTTGGTGTGGTTTCTACTCCATATTATAGGAGGTTGGTGTGGTTTCTACTCCATATTATAGGAGGTTGGTGTGGTTTCTACTCCATATTACAGGTTGGTGTGGTTTCTACTCCATATTATAGGAGGTTGGTGTGGTTTCTACTCCATATTACAGGAGGTTGGTGTGGTTTCTACTCCATATTACAGGAGGTTGGTGTGGTTTCTACTCCATATTATAGGAGGTTGGTGTGGTTTCTACTCCATATTACAGGTTGGTGTGGTTTCTACTCCATATTACAGGTTGGTGTGGTTTCTACTCCATATTATAGGAGGTTGGTGTGGTTTCTACTCTATATTATAGGAGGTTGGTGTGGTTTCTACTCCATATTACAGGATTGTGTGGTTTCTACTCCATATTACAGGTTGGTGTGGTTTCTACTCCATATTATAGGATGTTGGTGTGGTTTCTATTCCACATTACAGGTTGGTGTGGTTTCTACTCCATATTACAGGTTGGTGTGGTTTCTACTCCATATTACAGGAGGTTGGTGTGGTTTCTACTCCATATTATAGGAGGTTGGTGTGGTTTCTACTCCATATTATAGGAGGTTGGTGTGGTTTCTACTCCATATTACAGGTTGGTGTGGTTTCTACTCTATATTACAGGTTGGTGTGGTTTCTACTCCATATTACAGGTTGGTGTGGTTTCTACTCCATATTATAGGAGGTTGGTGTGGTTTCTACTTCATATTATAGGAGGTTGGTGTGGTTTCTACTCCATATTACAGGTTAGTGTGGTTTCTACTCTATATTATAGGAGGTTGGTGTGGTTTCTACTCCATATTATAGGAGGTTGTTGTGGTTTCTACTCCATATTATAGGAGGTTGGTGTGGTTTCTACTCTATATTACAGGTTGGTGTGGTTTCTACTCCATATTACAGGTTAGTGTGGTTTCTACTCTATATTATAGGAGGTTGGTGTG
>NC_143047.1:43882500-43897500 GCF_057628025.1 Oncorhynchus mykiss
GCTTTTTTTTTTGGGGGGGGGGGGGGGGGGGGGAGGTGAAGTTCTTCTTCTCAGCGTTAGTCACCATGACGACGATGACTCATAGTGACAGAGGGTCAAGAAGCCAATGGATTAATAATGGCAGTGAACACCCTTCATCCTCTCTGTTGATGGACAGGACGTTGTTTTTCTAAATCAGTGGTTTTCACATTTCCTTTTGTTTCTGAATACAAATTACATTTTGCTACGTCGTGTGCAAGTGATTATTAGACTGAGGCTTCCCAGGTATTCCCTGTGGATAGGCCAGGTTCAGGGGTTCTAGTAGGCCAGGTTGGACCCCCTGTGGATAGGCCAGGTTCAGGGGTTCTGGTAGTCCAGGTTGGACCCCCTGTTGATAGGCCAGGTTCAGGGGTTCTAGTAGGCCAGGTTGGACCCCCTGTTGATAGGCCAGGTTCCCCCAGGGGTTCTAGTAGTCCAGGTTGGACCCCCTGTTGATATGCCAGGTTCCCCCAGGGGTTCTAGTAGTCCAGGTTGGACCCCCTGTGGATAGGCCAGGTTCAGGGGTTCTAGTAGTCCAGGTTGGACCCCCTGTGGATAGGCCAGGTTCAGGGGTTCTAGTAGTCCAGGTTGGACCCCCTGTGGATAGGCCAGGTTCAGGGGTTCTGGTAGTCCAGGTTGGACCCCCTGTGGATAGGCCAGGTTCCCCCTGTGGATAGGCCAGGTTCAGGGGTTCTAGTAGTCCAGGTTGGACCCCCTGTTGATAGGCCAGGTTCAAGGGATCTAGTAGTCCAGGTTGGACCCCCTGTTGATAGGCCAGGTTCAGGGGTCCTAGTAGTCCAGGTTGGACCCCCTGTTGATAGGCCAGGTTCCCCCAGGGGTTCTAGTAGTCCAGGTTGGACCCCCTGTTGATAGGCCAGGTTCAGGGGTTCTAGCAGTCCAGGTTGGACCCCCTGTTGATAGGCCAGGTTCCCCCAGGGGTTCTAGTAGTCCAGGTTGGACCCCCTGTTGATAGGCCAGGTTCAGGGGTTCTAGTAGTCCAGGTTGGACCCCCTGTGGATAGGCCAGGTTCCCCCAGGGGTTCTAGTAGTCCAGGTTGGACCCCTGTGGATAGGCCAGGTTACCCTAGGGGTTCTAGTAGTCCAGGTTGGACCCCCTGTTGATAGGCCAGGTTCAGGGGTTCTAGTAGTCCAGGTTGGACCCCCTGTGGATAGGCCAGGTTCAGGGGTTCTAGTTGTCCAGGTTGGACCCCCTGTGGATAGGCCAGGTTCCCCCAGGGGTTCTAGTAGTCCAGGTTGGACCCCTGTGGATAGGCCAGGTTACCCCAGGGGTTCTAGTAGTCCAGGTTGGACCCCCTGTTGATAGGCCAGGTTCAGGGGTTCTAGTAGTCCAGGTTGGACCCCCTGTTGATAGGCCAGGTTCAGGGGTTCTGGTAGTCCAGGTTGGACCCCCTGTGGATAGGCCAGGTTCAGGGGTTCTAGTAGTCCAGGTTGGACCCCCTGTGGATAGGCCAGGTTCAGGGGTTCTAGTAGTCCAGGTTGGACCCCCTGTGGATAGGCCAGGTTCCCCCAGGGGTTCTAGTAGTCCAGGTTGGACCCCCTGTGGATAGGCCAGGTTCCCCCTGTGGATAGGCCAGGTTCAGGGGTTCTAGTAGTCCAGGTTGGACCCCCTGTTGATAGGCCAGGTTCAAGGGTTCTAGTAGTCCAGGTTGGACCCCCTGTTGATAGGCCAGGTTCAGGGGTTCTAGTAGTCCAGGTTGGACCCCCTGTGGATAGGCCAGGTTACCCCAGGGGTTCTAGTAGTCCAGGTTGGACCCCCTGTGGATAGGCCAGGTTCAGGGGTTCTAGTAGTCCAGGTTGGACCCCCTGTTGATAGGCCAGGTTCAGGGGTTCTGGTAGTCCAGGTTGGACCCCCTGTGGATAGGCCAGGTTCAGGGGTTCTAGTAGTCCAGGTTGGACCCCCTGTTGATAGGCCAGATTCAGGGGTTCTAGTAGTCCAGGTTGGACCCCCTGTGGATAGGCCAGGTTCAGGGGTTCTAGCAGTCCAGGTTGGACCCCCTGTGGATAGGTCAGGTTCAGGGGTTCTAGTAGTCCAGGTTGGACCCCCTGTGTATAGGCCAGGTTCAGGGGTTCTAGCAGTCCAGGTTGGACCCCCTGTGGATAGGCCAGGTTCAGGGGTTCTAGCAGTCCAGGTTGGACCCCCTGTGGATAGGCCAGGTTCAGGGGTTCTAGTAGTCCAGGTTGGACCCCCTGTGTATAGGCCAGGGAATTTCAGGGGTTAACGGACAGTAAGCCAGTTCTGTTGGTTCTATACATAGTAATAATAAGAACATATCTCTGTTGGTAATATCCTCCTCATATGGTGTGGTGTGATATCCTGTCTGTGTTCATCTGGTTTAAACCACAACACTGTGACAGAACACCATAGAGATATCACCCTCAGCTGCCCACTCTCAATGTCCTTTGGCTACTGAACCCCCAGCCTCCTTTTACTCTGTCTGGAGTACCCCATCATACCGCCCAGGGGTTCTAGTAGTCCAGGTTGGACCCCCTGTGGATAGGCCAGGATTAGGGGTTCTAGTAGTCCAGGTTGGACCCCCTGTTGATAGGCCAGGTTCCCCCTGTGGATAGGCCAGGTTCAGGGGTTCTAGTAGGCCAGGTTGGACCCCCTGTTGATAGGCCAGGTTCAGGGGTTCTAGTAGTCCAGGTTGGACCCCCTGTGGATAGGCCAGGTTCCCCCAGGGGTTCTAGTAGTCCAGGTTGGACCCCCTGTTGATAGGCCAGGTTCAGGGGTTCTAGTAGTCCAGGTTGGGCCCCCTGTGGATAGGCCAGGTTCCCCCAGGGGTTCTAGTAGTCCAGGTTGGACCCCCTGTGGATAGGCCAGGTTACCCCAGGGGTTCTAGTAGTCCAGGTTGGACCCCTTGTTGATAGGCCAGGTTCAGGGGTTCTAGTAGTTCAGGTTGGACCCCCTGTTGATAGGCCAGGTTCCCCCAGGGGTTCTAGTAGTCCAGGTTGGACCCCCTGTTGATAGGCCAGGTTCAGGGGTTCTAGTAGTCTAGGTTGGACCCCCTGTTAATAGGCCAGGTTCCCCCAGGGGTTCTAGTAGTCCAGGTTGGACCCCCTGTTGATAGGCCAGGTTCCCCCAGGGGTTCTAGTAGTCCAGGTTGGACCCCCTGTGGATAGGCCAGGTTCCCCCAGGGGTTCTAGTAGTCCAGGTTGGACCCCCTGTGTATAGGCCAGGTTCAGGGGTTCTAGTTGTCCAGGTTGGACCCCCTGTTGATAGGCCAGGTTCCCCCAGGGGTTCTAGTAGTCCAGGTTGGACCCCCTGTGGATAGGCCAGGTTCAGGGGTTCTAGTTGTCCAGGTTGGACCCCCTGTTGATAGGCCAGGTTCAGGGGTTCTAGTAGTCCAGGTTGGACCCCCTGTGTATAGGCCAGGTTCAGGGGTTCTAGTTGTCCAGGTTGGACCCCCTGTTGATAGGCCAGCTTCCCCCAGGGGTTCTAGTAGTCCAGGTTGAGAACCACTGATGTTATCCAGCTCTATTGATAATCTCCTCATTATGTCGTTTGACCTCCTGGTGACCTTACTTAGCCAGCCTACTTTGACCTCACAGGACCATATGAACATCACCCGTGGCCTAGTTGCAATCCCAGCATGTGGTTCAAGGTTATGTCACCGAGGGCCGCTTATTACCCACAATTATTTGAGCAAAGTTGACCTCGGGTGGGGTCGGAAGAGTGAGACACGTGTCCTTTCTTGATTTCCTTCCTGAGGAGAGGATTAGACACGCAGAGAAACAAGTGTTTACGTCCTCTTTACAAAACTCGCTCTCTTTGTTCCCTGCCGTCTTCCCCAGTAATCCCCTCCGGTGACAGAGAAGAGGAGCAGAGAGAATAGAGGAGGGAGATGCATGTCTGAGATGCAGTTACAGGGACTTTATTTACGCCGTGCAGCACTTCAGCAGCAACACACACAGTTCCACTTGTCTTACAAGGTGATTAGTTGTACGTTAATTGGTTGAACAAATCACCGGCGGTAACGACTGTTGTGTTGTCTGAGGGAGGAGGGGAGTAGGGGAGGAAGGAGGAGGGAGGGAGGGAGGGAGTTCTAGTAGTCCAGGTTGGACCCCCTGTTGATAGGGAGGGAGGGAGGGAGGGAGGGAGGGAGGGAGGGAGGGAGGGAGGGAGGGAGGGAGGGAGGAGGGAGGCAGGGAGGGGGAGGAGGAAGGAAGAGGGAGGGAGGTAGGAGGGAGGAAGGAGAAGGGAGGGAGGGAGGGAGGAGGGAGGGAGGGAGGAAGAGGGAGGGAGGGAGAAGGGAGGAGGAAGGGAGGGAGGGAGGAAGGAAGAGGGAAGGAGGGAGGGAGGGAGTAAGGAAGAGGGAGGGAGGGAGAAGGGAGGGAGGGAGAAGGGAGGGAGGAAGGAAGAGGGAGGGAGGGAGGGAAGAGGGAGGGAGGGAGGAGGGAGGGAGGGAGGAGGTTAATGAAGCCTCAGAGGGCTGGTGTTCCACATGACCAATCCCAACGCTTCTCCATTAGCACTGTGCTCGTTAGCATAGTGGCTAAGTTAATACCTGTGGCATATGCTAGACAGACAGACCCACACACACACACACACACCCACGTTAGGTGAGTGATAGTGTGGGTATAACCCAGTCAGTCTGTAGTCCTTCAGTGTGTTGTCCTGAGCCCATCCAGAAGCAGAATGACTTTTATGATCAGCTATATAATTTATTACCCCGCAGGGTGGAGTTATGACCAGAACTACAGTCATACTGTCCACTTATATTAGGAATATGATTCAGCTGGTCTGTGGAGAGAGGAGAGGGGATTTATGTGGAGAGTTATATAATTAGAGAGACATTTTAATTCATTTATTTTTTATTTAACCTTTATTTAACTAGGCAAGTCAGTTAAGAACACGCTCTTATTTACAATGACGGCCTACCAAAAGGCCTCCTGTGGGGACGGGGGTCCTGGGATTTAAAAATTAAAAATATAGGACAAAACACACAACACAACAAGAGAGACACAACAACACAACATAAAGAGAGACCTAAAGACAATTATTGGGCACAGACAACAGCACAAAGGTAGAGACAGCAATACATCACGCGAAGCAGCCACAACTGTCAGTAAGACTGTCCATGATTGAGTCTTGGAATGAAGAGATGGAGATAAAACTGTCCAGTTTGAGTGTTTGTTGCAGCTCGTTCCAGTCGCTAGCTGCAGAGAACTGAAAAGAGGAGCGACCCAGGGATGTGTGTGCTTTGAGGACCTTTAACAGAATGTGACTGGCAGAACGGGTGTTGTATGTGAAGGATGAGGGCTGCAGTAGATATCTCAGATAGGGGGGGAGTGAGACCTAGGAGGGTTTTATAAATAAGCATCAACCAGTGGGTCTTGCACCAGGTAGACAGAGATGACCAGTTTACAGAGGAGTATAGAGTGCAGTGATGTGTCCTATAAGAAGCATTGGTGGTAAATCTGATGGCTGAATGGTAAAGAACATCTAGCCGCTCGAGAGCACCCTTACCTGCCGATCTATATTACGTCTCCGTAATCTAGCATGGGTAGAATGGTCATCTGAATCAGGGTTCGTTTGGCAGCTGGGGTCAACACAACCCATATTTATGTTTATTCATTTCCCTTTTTGGTACTATAACAATTTGCCATAATATGACATTTGAAATGTCTCTATTCCTTTGAAACGTTTTGTGAGTGTAAATGTTTACTGTTCATTTGTTGTTGTTTATTTCACTTTTGTTTATTTATCTAGTTCACTTGCTTCGGCGATGTAAACATATGTTTTCCCATGCCAATACAGCCCCTTGAATTGAATTGAGAGAGACAGAGAGAGCAAGAGAGATAGAGAGAGAAACCTAAGACAGACAGAGAGAGACAGGGACAGAGACAGACTGAGAGAGAGACAGAGAGAGAAACCTAAGACAGAGAGAGACAGGGACAGAGACAGACAGAGAGAGAGAGACAGAGAGAGAAACCTAAGACAGACAGAGAGAGACAGGGACAGAGACAGACTGAGAGAGAGATAGAGAGAGAAACCTAAGACAGACAGAGAGAGACAGGGACAGAGACAGACAGAGAGAGAGATAGAGAGAGAAACCTAAGACAGACAGAGAGAGACAGGGACAGAGACAGACAGAGAGAGAGAGACAGAGAGAGAAACCTAGACAGACAGAGAGACAGAGAGAGACAGGGACAGAGACAGACAGAGAGAGACAGAGAGAGAAACCTAAGACAGACAGAGAGAGACAGGGACAGAGACAGACAGAGAGAGAGATAGAGAGAGAAACCTAAGACAGACAGAGAGAGACAGGGACAGAGACAGACTGAGAGAGAGACAGAGAGAGAAACCTAAGACAGACAGAGAGAGACAGGGACAGAGACAGACAGAGAGAGAGAGACAGAGAGAGAAACCTAAGACAGACAGAGAGAGACAGGGACAGAGACAGACAGAGAGAGAGAGACAGAGAGAGAAACCTAAGACAGACAGAGAGAGACAGGGACAGAGACAGACTGAGAGAGAGATAGAGAGAGAAACCTAAGACAGACAGAGAGAGACAGGGACAGAGACAGACAGAGAGAGAGATAGAGAGAGAAACCTAAGACAGACAGAGAGAGACAGGGACAGAGACAGACAGAGAGAGAGAGACAGAGAGAGAAACCTAGACAGACAGAGAGACAGAGAGAGACAGGGACAGAGACAGACAGAGAGAGACAGAGAGAGAAACCTAAGACAGACAGAGAGAGACAGGGACAGAGACAGACAGAGAGAGACAGGGACAGAGACAGACAGAGAGAGAGACAGAGAGAGAAACCTAAGACAGACAGAGAGAGACAGGGACAGAGACAGACAGAGAGAGACAGAGAGAGAAACCTAGACAGACAGAGAGAGACAGGGACAGAGACAGACAGAGAGAGACAGAGAGAGAAACCTAGACAGACAGAGAGAGACAGGGACAGAGACAGACAGAGAGAGAGATAGAGAAACATAAGACAGACAGAGAGAGACAGGGACAGAGACAGAGAGAGACAGAGAGAGAAACCTAAGACAGACAGAGAGAGACAGGGACAGAGACAGACAGAGAGAGACAGAGAGAGAAACCTAAGACAGACAGAGAGAGACAGGGACAGAGACAGACAGAGAGAGACAGGGACAGAGACAGACAGAGAGAGAGACAGAGAGAGAAACCGAAGACAGACAGAGAGAGACAGGGACAGAGACAGACAGAGAGAGACAGAGAGAGAAACCTAGACAGACAGAGAGAGACAGGGACAGGGACAGACAGAGAGAGAGAGAGAGAAACCTAGACAGACAGAGAGACAGAGAGAGAAACCTAGACAGACAGAGAGAGACAGGGACAGAGACAGACAGAGAGAGACAGAGAGAGAAACCTAAGACAGACAGAGAGAGACAGGGTTGTGACGTCTGGGGTCCGCTCACCAACCAAGATTTCACAAAATGGGACAAACACCAAATTGAGACTCTGCACGCAGAATTCTGCAAAAATATCCTCCGTGTACAACGTAGAACACCAAATAATGCATGCAGAGCAGAATTAGGCTGATACCCACTAATTATCAAAATCCAGAAAAGAGCCGTTAAATTTTATAACAACCTATGAACAGACTATGACTTTGACTATGAACAGACTCAGTGAGCATAGCCTTGCTATTGAGAAAGGCCGCCGTAGGCAGAACTGGCTCTCAGGAGAAGACAGGCTATGTGCACACTGCCCACAAAATGAGAGGAAACTGAGATGCACTTCCTAACCTCCTGCCCAATGTATGACCATATTAGAGAGACATATTTCCCTCAGATTACACAGATCCACAAAGAATTCAAAAACAAACCCAATTTTGATAAACTCCCATATCTACTGGGTGAAATACCACAGTGTGCATCACAGTAGCAAAATGTGTGACCTGTTGCCACGAGAAAAGGGCAACCAGTGAAGAACAAAGACCATTGTAAATACAACCCATATTTATGTTTATTTATTTTCCCTTTTGTACTTTAACCATTTGTACATTGTTACAACACTGTATATATATATAATATGACATTTGTAATGTCTTTGTGTAATGTTTACTGTTCATTTTTATTGTTTATTTCACTTTTGTATATTATCTACCTCACTTGCTTTGGCAATGTTAACATATGTTTCCCATGCCAATAAAGCCCCTTGAATTGAATTGAATTGACAGGGACATAGACAGAGACAGACTGAGAGAGACAGAGAGAGAGAGAGACAGAGAAAGAGACGGAAAGAGGGAGACAGAGAGCGAGAGGGACAGTGTATATGTGTGTGTGTCTATAGAGACAGTGTATATGTGTGTGTGTCTATAGAGACAGTGTGTATGTGTGTGTGTCTATAGAGACAGTGTATATGTGTGTGTCTATAGAGACACTGTATATGTGTGTGTGTCTATAGAGACAGTGTGTATGTGTGTGTGTCTATAGAGACAGTGTATATGTGTGTGTGTCTATAGAGACAGTGTATATGTGTGTGTGTCTATAGAGACAGTGTGTATGTGTGTGTGTCTATAGAGACAGTGTATGTGTGTGTGTTTATAGAGACAGTGTGTATGTGTGTGTGTGTGTGTCCATAGAGACAGTGTGTATGTGTGTGTGTGTGTGTGTGTCTATAGAGACAGTGTGTATGTGTGTGTGTGTGTGTCTATAGAGACAGTGTATATGTGTGTGTGTCTATAGAGACACTGTACATGTGTGTGTGTCTATAGAGACAGTGTGTATGTGTGTGTGTCTATAGAGACAGTGTGTATGTGTGTGTGTCTATAGAGACAGTGTATATGTGTGTGTCTATAGAGACACTGTATATGTGTGTGTGTCTATAGAGACAGTGTGTATGTGTGTGTGTCTATAGAGACAGTGTATATGTGTGTGTGTCTATAGAGACAGTGTATATGTGTGTGTGTCTATAGAGACAGTGTGTATGTGTGTGTGTCTATAGAGACAGTGTATGTGTGTGTTTATAGAGACAGTGTGTATGTGTGTGTGTGTGTGTGTCTATAGAGACAGTGTGTATGTGTGTGTGTGTGTGTGTGTGTGTGTCTATAGAGACAGTGTGTATGTGTGTGTGTGTGTGTCTATAGAGACAGTGTATATGTGTGTGTGTCTATAGAGACACTGTACATGTGTGTGTGTCTATAGAGACAGTGTGTATGTGTGTGTGTCTATAGAGACAGTATATATGTGTGTGTCTATAGAGACAGTGTATATGTGTGTGTCTATAGAGACAGTGTACATGTGTGTGTCTATAGAGACAGTGTATATGTGTGTGTGTGTCTATAGAGACAGTGTATATGTGTGTGTCTATAGAGACAGTGTATATGTGTGTGTCTATAGAGACAGTGTACATGTGTGTGTCTATAGAGACAGTGTATATGTTTGTGTGTGTCTATAGAGACAGTGTATATGTGTGTGTCTATAGAGACAGTGTATATGTGTGTGTCTATAGAGACAGTGTATGTGTGTGTGTCTATAGAGACAGTGTATGTGTGTGTGTCTATAGAGACAGTGTGTATATGTGTGTGTCTATAGAGACAGTGTACATGTGTGTGTCTATAGAGACAGTGTAAATGTGTGTGTGTGTGTGTGTGTGTCTATAGAGACAGTGTATATGTGTGTGTCTATAGAGACAGTGTATATGTGTGTGTGTGTCTATAGAGACCGTGTGTATGTGTGTGTGTGTGTGTGTGTGTCTATAGAGACAGTGTATATGTGTGTGTCTATAGAGACAGTGTATATGTGTGTGTCTATAGAGACAGTGTATATGTGTGTGTCTATAGAGACAGTGTATGTGTGTGTGTCTATACAGACAGTGTGTATGTGTGTGTGTCTATAGAGACAGTGTATGTGTGTGTGTTTATAGAGACAGTGTGTATGTGTGTGTGTGTGTGTCTATAGAGACAGTGTATATGTGTGTGTCTATAGAGACAGTGTATGTGTGTGTGTCTATACAGACAGTGTGTATGTGTGTGTGTCTATAGAGACAGTGAATGTGTGTGTGTGTCTATAGAAACAGTGTATGTGTGTGTGTCTATAGAGACAGTGTGTGTGTGTGTGTCTATAGAAACAGTGTATGTGTGTGTGTCTATAGAGACAGTGTGTGTGTGTGTGTGTCTATAGAGACAGTGTATGTGTGTGTGTCTATAGAGACAGTGTACATCATATTTTCTTGATGTTTGAGTTTTGTGCCAACTTGTCCTGGTTGTACACGTTGATGCTCTGTTGTCCTTGATGTGTTCAGTGGGAGCATTAGCAGTCACATCCAAGGCTGCACACACACACACACACACACACACACACACACACACACACACACACACACACACACACACACACACACACATACACACACACACACACACACACACACACACACACACACATTAGCAGTCACATCCAATGCTGCACACACACACACACACACACACACATTAGCAGTCGCATCCAAGGCTGCACACACACACACACACACACACACACACACACACACACACACACACACACACATTAGCAGTCACATCCAAGGCTGCACACACACACACACACACACACACACACACACATTAGCAGTCGCATCCAAGGCTGCACACATACCTACCTGCAGTCTCCTGGTGTTTAACCCCACACTTAATTTAAGCTCCTCGGTGATTACATCGATTGTCCTGACACACACACACACACAAACACACACAAACGCACACACACACAGCTGACGAATGAACTCCTCAGCCCTGTCAAGTCCAATGAACCCCTACAGCAGCATTAACGTAGCTCTGTGTTTGCTGAGAATTAAGTTACAAAACTAACTTTTAATCAAATCTCTGTGAAGCCCCTGAGAGTTAGTTTGATGTAGTCCACTGTTTGGGTTAGTGGTAGTCAACTCTAATCAACAGGGTGCTGTTAGTGTTTGTAGACACTGGTTAGTGTTTCTAGACATTGGTTAGTGTTTGTAGACATTGGTTAGTGTTTCTAGACATTGGTTAGTGTTTGTAGACATTGGTTAGTGTTTCTAGACATTGGTTAGGGTTTGTAGACATTGGTTAGTGTTTCTAGACATTGGTTAGTGTTTGTAGACATTGGTTAGTGTTTCTAGACATTGGTTAGTGTTTGTAGACATTGGTTAGTGTTTCTAGACATTGGTTAGTGTTTGTAGACATTGGTTAGTGTTTCTAGACATTGGTTAGGGTTTGTAGACATTGGTTAGTGTTTCTAGACATTGGTTAGTGTTTGTAGACATTGGTTAGTGTTTGTAGACATTGGTTAGTGTTTGTAGACATTGGTTAGTGTTTCTAGACATTGGTTAGTGTTTGTAGACATTGGTTAGTGTTTGTAGACATTGGTTAGTGTTTGTAGACATTGGTTAGTGTTTCTAGACATTGGTTAGTGTTTGTAGACATTGGTTTTGTTTTGTAGACATTGGTTAGTGTTTGTAGACATTGGTTAGTGTTTGTAGACATTGGTTAGTGTTTGTAGACATTGGTTAGTGTTTCTAGACATTGGTCCGTGTTTCTAGACATTGGTTAGTGTTTCTAGACATTGGTTAGTGTTTGTAGACATCGGTTAGTGTTTGTAGGCATTGGTTAATGTTTCTAGACATTGGTTAGTGTTTCTAGACATTGGTTAGTGTTTCTAGACATTGGTTCGTGTTTCTAGACATTGGTTAGTGTTTCTAGACATTGGTTAGTGTTTGTAGACATCAGTTAGTGTTTCTAGACAGTGGTTAGTGTTTCTAGACATTGGTTAGGGTTTGTAGACATCAGTTAGTGTTTGTAGACATTGGTTAGTGTTTCTAGACATTGGTTAGTGTTTGTAGATATTGGTTAGTGTTTCTAGACATTGGTTAGTGTTTCTAGACATTGGTTAGTGTTTCTAGACATTGGTCCATGTTTCTAGACATTGGTTAGTGTTTGTAGACATTGGTTAGTGTTTCTAGACATTGGTTAGTGTTTGTAGGCAGTGGATGAATCATTCTAAATATATTCATTCACATTCATACAACTGACTGGGTGGGAATAAGCATATCAATATGGTCTCCACATCTCCTGAAGATATGGGTAAGCATTTTCCTCTCCAACTCTTCCACTGTCTCTCCAGACATGCAATAATACCTTCCTTCAGAGAGAGAGAGAGAGAGAGAGAGAGTAGTTGATCAGAGCAATAGGGAGAAAGGGGGGGAGAAAGAAAGAGAAAGAGAGAGTGAGATATAGAGTAGTTGATCAGAGCAATAGGGAGAGAAAGAAATAGAGAGAGAGAGAGAGAGAGAGAAGGTAGAGAGAGAAAGGTAGGGAAGTGGCTCCTCAACTCATTTGAAACTTCCTGATTACCTATTTCCCTCTTAATGACAACCAGGCTTCATGACAAATAACCCATTAAGACTTTAAAACAACTCTCTCTCTCTTCTACTCTCTATCTTTCACTCTCTCCCTCCAGCCCTCCCTCCTTCCATCTCTATCCCTCCTTCTCTCTCTCCACCCCTCCCCCGCTCTCTCTCCATCTCGATCTGTTTCTCTGCGCTCTGATTAATTTCCAAGTGACTTATTTATAGTCTTTCACTGCCTGTCAGTTGGAGAGAGACGGACAATGATTCCTCTCCTCTCTGCCCGGCCAATAACATTGACTTCACCGTGACTTTGAACAGGAATAATTCATATAGACTCCCCTCCCTATCTGTCCTGTTTAAGTCTGCACTTAGGAGTCATCTCTCTCTATCCCCCTCGCTCTCCAGGGACTTCATTCAGAGTCATTATAACTCCAGGGTTTCTTGACCTCTCTCTGAGGGGCTCGTTTGGGAGGAGGGGACAGAGTGGGACTTTGGGGGTGGTGATGTCATAAAGAGACTGAGGGGTGAGAGGAGGGCAGACACGAGGTGGGACTGTAATACGTGCATTTCCATGAAAATGGACCAAAGAGTATAATATCATATCATAATCTTTCTCGGGTCCCGAGGATTTCCTTTCTTCTGCAGTGACCTTGTGGGAAGGAATCCTCAGTACCTGAGCATTATTACAATACTGCAACCTCTGGTTACATGGACCAGACTTCTCTAGAGATGTAGGATCTTAATTTGAGCCAGTTTGCTACAGCAGGAGAATAATCCTGCGGCAACAGGACATAATAATAACAATGGACATTTTTTTTAAGGGGTTGATATTCTCATCAACAAAATAAGTGATCAAATTAAGATCCTACATCTGTATGTGTTCTCAGCACCTTCATATAACCCAGAGTGTTACTACTAACCCAGGATGCTGGACCAGTCTTCTCAGCCCCTTCATATAACCCAGAGTGTTACTACTAACCCAGGATGCTGGACCAGTCTTCTCCATGTCTTCTCAGCCCCTTCATATAACCCAGAGTGTAGTACTAACCCAGGATGCTGGACCAGTCTTCTCCATGTGTTCTCAGCCCGTTCATATAACCCAGAGTGTAGTACTAACCCAGGATGCTGGACCAGTCTTCTCCATGTGTTCTCAGCCCGTTCATATAACCCAGAGTGTAGTACTAACCCAGGATGCTGGACCAGTCTTCTCCATGTGTTCTCAGCCCCTTCATATAACCCAGAGTGTAGTACTAACCCAGGATGCTGGACCAGTCTTCTCCATGTCTTCTCAGCCCCTTCATATAACCCAGAGTGTAGTACTAACCCAGGATGCTGGACCAGTCTTCTCCATGTGTTCTCAGCCCCTTCATATAACCCAGAGTGTAGTACTAACCCAGGATGCTGGACCAGTCTTCTCCATGTGTTCTCAGCCCGTTCATATAACCCAGAGTGTAGTACTAACCCAGGATGCTGGACCAGTCTTCTCCATGTGTTCTCAGCCCCTTCATATAACCCAGAGTGTAGTACTAACCCAGGATGCTGGACCAGTCTTCTCCATGTGTTCTCAGCCCCTTCATATAACCCAGAGTGTAGTACTAACCCAGGATGCTGGACCAGTCTTCTCCATGTCTTCTCAGCCCCTTCATATAACCCAGAGTGTAGTACTAACCCAGGATGCTGGACCAGTCTTCTCCATGTCTTCTCAGCCCCTTCATATAACCCAGAGTGGTACTATTAACCCAGGATGCTGGACCAGTCTTCCCCATGTGTTCTCAGCCCGTTCATATAACCCAGAGTGTAGTACTAACCCAGGATGCTGGACCAGTCTTCTCCATGTGTTCTCAGCCCCTTCATATAACCCAGAGTGTAGTACTAACCCAGGATGCTGGACCAGTCTTCTCCATGTGTTCTCAGCCCCTTCATATAACCCAGAGTGTAGTACTAACCCAGGATGCTGGACCAGTCTTCTCCATGTGTTCTCAGCCCCTTCATATAACCCAGAGTGTAGTACTAACCCAGGATGCTGGACCAGTCTTCTCCATGTCTTCTCAGCCCCTTCATATAACCCAGAGTGTAGTACTAACCCAGGATGCTGGACCAGTCTTCTCCATGTCTTCTCAGCCCCTTCATATAACCCAGAGTGGTACTATTAACCCAGGATGCTGGACCAGTCTTCTCCATGTCTTCTCAGCCCCTTCATATAACCCAGAGTGTAGTACTAACCCAGGATGCTGGACAACATGTCCTATAGTCTTCTTCTTAGCAGTGTTTATATTGCATTGACATTGGCCTGTCTGAGTTTTCAGCAATAAGATATGTGTTTTCTATATGCATCAAGGTTTATGGCATCATCTGTCAGTGGCAGTGGTGTGATGAAGTTTAACTCGACTCTTGATTCAAAATGAACCTATAGGCTCCTCCTCTCCATACAAAATGGACCTATAGGCTCCTCTCCATACAAAATGGACCTATAGGCTCCTCCTCTCCATACAAAATGAACCTATAGGCTCCTCCTCTCCATACAAAATGGACCTATAGGCTCCTCTCCATACAAAATGGACCTATAGGCTCCTCCTCTCCATACAAAATGAACCTATAGGCTCCTCCTCTCCATACAAAATGGACCTATAGGCTCCTCCTCTCCATACAAAATGGAC
>NC_143047.1:43902500-43945000 GCF_057628025.1 Oncorhynchus mykiss
GTTTAGTGAGTCCTCCAGATCAGAGTCAGTAGGGATGACCAGGGATGTTCTCTGTTTAGTGAGTCTGTCAGATCAGAGGCAGTAGTGATGACCAGGGATGTTCTCTGTTTAGTGAGTCCTCCAGATCAGAGGCTAGTAGGGATGACCAGGGATGTTCTCTGTTTAGTGAGTCCTCCAGATCAGAGACAGTAGGGATGACCAGGGATGTTCTCTGTTTAGTGAGTCCACCAGATCAGAGGCTGTAGTGGCGACCAGGGATGTTCTCTGTTTAGTGAGTCCACCAGATCAGAGGCAGTAGGGATGACCAGGGATGTTCTCTGTTTAGTGAGTCCACCAGATCAGAGGCAGTAGGGATGACCAGGGATGTTCTCTGTTTAGTGAGTCCTCCAGATCAGAGACAGTAGGGATGACCAGGGATGTTCTCTGTTTAGTGAGTCCACCAGATCAGAGGCTGTAGTGGCGACCAGGGATGTTCTCTGTTTAGTGAGTCCACCAGATCAGAGGCAGTAGGGATGACCAGGGATGTTCTCTGTTTAGTGAGTCCACCAGATCAGAGGCTGTAGTGGCGACCAGGGATGTTCTCTGTTTAGTGAGTCCACCAGATCAGAGGCTGTAGTGGCGACCAGGGATGTTCTCTGTTTAGTGAGTCCACCAGATCAGAGGCTGTAGTGGTGACCAGGGATGTTCTCTGTTTAGTGAGTCCTCCAGATCAGAGGCTGTAGTGGTGACCAGGGATGTTCTCTGTTTAGTGAGTCCTCCAGATCAGAGGCAGTAGGGATGACCAGGGATGTTCTCTGTTTAGTGAGTCCTCCAGATCAGAGGCAGTAGGGATGACCAGGGATGTTCTCTGTTTAGTGAGTCCACCAGATCAGAGGCTGTAGTGGTGACCAGGGATGTTCTCTGTTTAGTGAGTCCTCCAGATCAGAGGCTGTAGTGGTGACCAGGGATGTTCTCTGTTTAGTGAGTCCTCCAGATCAGAGGCAGTAGGGATGACCAGGGATGTTCTCTGTTTAGTGAGTCCTCCAGATCAGAGGCAGTAGGGATGACCAGGGATGTTCTCTGTTTAGTGAGTCCACCAGATCAGAGGCTGTAGTGGCGACCAGGGATGTTCTCTGTTTAGTGAGTCCACCAGATCAGAGGCTGTAGTGGTGACCAGGGATGTTCTCTGTTTAGTGAGTCCACCAGATCAGAGGCAGTAGTGGTGACCAGGGATGTTCTCTGTTTAGTGAGTCCTCCAGATCAGAGGCTGTAGTGGTGACCAGGGATGTTCTCTGTTTAGTGAGTCCTCCAGATCAGAGGCAGTAGGGATGACCAGGGATGTTCTCTGTTTAGTGAGTCCTCCAGATCAGAGGCAGTAGGGAGGACCAGGGATGTTCTCTGTTTAGTGAGTTCTCCAGATCAGAGGCAGTAGTGATGACCAGGGATGTTCTCTGTTTAGTGAGTCCTCCAGATCAGAGGCTGTAGTGGTGACCAGGGATGTTCTCTGTTTAGTGAGTCCTCCAGATCAGAGGCAGTAGTGGTGACCAGGGATGTTCTCTGTTTAGTGAGTCCCCCAGATCAGAGGCAGTAGGGATGTTCTCTGTTTAGTGAGTCCACCAGATCAGAGGCTGTAGTGATGACCAGGGATGTTCTCTGTTTAGTGAGTCCTCCAGATCAGAGGCAGTAGGAATGACCAGGGATGTTCTCTGTTTAGTGAGTCCCCCAGATCAGAGGCAGTAGGGATGACCAGGGATGTTCTCTGTTTAGTGAGTCCCCCAGATCAGAGGCAGTAGGGATGACCAGGGATGTTCTCTGTTTAGTGAGACCCCCAGATCAGAGGCAGTAGGGATGACCAGGGATGTTCTCTGTTTAGTGAGACCCCCAGATCAGAGGCTGTAGTGGTGACCAGGGACCAGGGATGTTCTCTGTTTAGTGAGTCCTCCAGATCAGAGGCAGTAGTGACGACCAGGGATGTTCTCTGTTTAGTGAGTCCTCCAGATCAGAGGCAGTAGGGATGACCAGGGATGTTCTCTGTTTAGTGAGACAGTCAAATCAGAGGCAGTAGTGGTGACCAGGGATGTTCTCTGTTTAGTGAGTCCTCCAGATCAGAGACAGGAGTGATGACCAGGGATGTTCTCTGTTTAGTGAGTCCTCCAGATCAGAGGCTGTAGTGGTGACCAGGGATGTTCTCTGTTTAGTGAGTCCTCCAGATCAGAGGCAGTAGTGGTGACCAGGGATGTTCTCTGTTTAGTGAGTCCCCCAGATCAGAGGCAGTAGGGATGTTCTCTGTTTAGTGAGTCCACCAGATCAGAGGCTGTAGTGATGACCAGGGATGTTCTCTGTTTAGTGAGTCCTCCAGATCAGAGGCAGTAGGAATGACCAGGGATGTTCTCTGTTTAGTGAGTCCCCCAGATCAGAGGCAGTAGGGATGACCAGGGATGTTCTCTGTTTAGTGAGTCCCCCAGATCAGAGGCAGTAGGGATGACCAGGGATGTTCTCTGTTTAGTGAGACCCCCAGATCAGAGGCAGTAGGGATGACCAGGGATGTTCTCTGTTTAGTGAGACCCCCAGATCAGAGGCTGTAGTGGTGACCAGGGACCAGGGATGTTCTCTGTTTAGTGAGTCCTCCAGATCAGAGGCAGTAGTGACGACCAGGGATGTTCTCTGTTTAGTGAGTCCTCCAGATCAGAGGCAGTAGGGATGACCAGGGATGTTCTCTGTTTAGTGAGACAGTCAAATCAGAGGCAGTAGTGGTGACCAGGGATGTTCTCTGTTTAGTGAGTCCTCCAGATCAGAGACAGGAGTGATGACCAGGGATGTTCTCTGTTTAGTGAGTCCTCCAGATCAGAGGCAGTAGGGATGACCAGGGATGTTCTGTTGATAGGTGCGTGCATTGAACCATTTTCCTGTCCTGTTAAACATTCAAAATGTAACTAGTACATTTGGGTGTCAGGGAAAATGTATGAAGTAAAAAGTACATTCTTTTCTTTAGGGATTTATGGAAGTAAAAGTTGCCAAAAAATGTCATTGGTAAAGTGAAGTGGAGAAAAACAACTGGTCTCAAATACTTTCAAGTATTTTTTCCTTCAGCACTTTACACCACTGGTTAATAGACTGTAGAAGAGACACAGAGACTCTGCTTCCTCCATCAGGAGAGAAGGAGTAGACTGTCTGACAGTGTGCAGACTGGGGGGAGACCCTTCTGCTCAGCCGCTCTGGGGGTTTTGGTGAGTAAGAAACTGGTTGACTGCAGGGTTCAGTACTTCAAAAAATGTCTCTCTCCTCTCCACCCTTCCTTCGTCGTTCCTCATGGATTGTGATTGGTTCAGTGTGCAAACAAAACTCCTGTGTATTTGACCTAGGTGTGTTGTTTTCACTGGTTTGTTTGACTGTGATGACTGTAATAACGGGAGATGGATCCTGAGCTGCGGGGCTGGTGTCTGGTCTCACTGAGCTGTGGGGCTGGTGTCTGGTCTCACTGAGCTGGGGGGCTGGTGTCTGGTCTCACTGAGCTGCGGGGCTGGTGTCTGGCCTCACTGAGCTGCGGGGCTGGTGTCTGGTCTCACTGAGCTGGGGGGCTGGTGTCTGACCTTACTGAGCTTGGGGGCTGGTGTCTCACTGAGCTGGGGGGCTGGTGTCTGGCCTCACTGGGGGTGGGGGGTGGTGTCTGGCCTCACTGAGCTGGGGGGCTGGGGTCTGCCTCACTGAGGTGGGTATACTGGTGAGAAACCACACATCCATCCTAGTCTCTCCTTTATTCTCTATCTGTTCTCTGTTTCTCTCCCCACTCCCTCTCTCTCTCTCTCTCTCTCTCTCTCTCTCTCTCTCTCTCTCTCTCTCTCTCTCTCTCATCAATAACATCTGGAAGGATAGACAGACCACACAACCTTCAGTACTTTATAATAATTATATAATGGCTGGAGAGAGAGAGAGAGAGAGAGACTTAAGGACATTATTTTAACTGGGAAAATAGGATTTCAATCCAAAAGAGATAAAGTTTGCCAGTGTAGATTTCTGTATCAGTGTGGTTTACAGTAGATGTCTGTATCGGTGTGGTTTACAGTAGATGTCTGTATCAGTGTGGTTTACAGTAGATGTCGGTATCAGTGTGGTTTACAGTAGATGTCTATATCAGTGTGGTTTACAGTAGATGTCTGTATCGGTGTGGTTTACAGTAGATGTCTGTATAAGTGTGGTTTACAGTAGATGTCTGTATCAGTGTGGTTTACAGTAGATGTCTGTGTCAGTGTGGTTTACAGTAGATGTCTGTATCAGTGTAGTTTACAGTTTATGTCTGTATCAGTGTGGTTTACAGTAGAATTCTGTATCAGTGTGGTTTACAGTAGATGTCTGTATCAGTGTGGTTTACAGTAGATGTCTGTATCAGTATGGTTTACGGTAGATGTCTGTATCAGTATGGTTTACAGTAGATGTCTGTATCAGTGTGGTTTACAGTAGATGTCTGTATCAGTGTGGTTTACAGTAGATGTCTGTATCAGTGTGGTTTACAGTAGATGTCTGTGTCAGTGTGGTTTACAGTATATGTCTGTATCTGTGTGGTTTACAGTAGATGTCTGTATCAGTGTGGTTTACAGTAGATGTCTGTATCAGTGTGGTTTACAGTAGATGTCTGTGTCAGTGTGGTTTACAGTAGATGTCTGTATCAGTGTGGTTTACAGTAGATGTCTGTATCAGTGTGGTTTACAGTAGATGTCTGTATCAGTGTGGTTTACAGTAGATGTCTGTATCAGTGTGGTTTACGGTAGATGTCTATCAGTGTGGTTTACAGTAGATGTCTGTATCAGTGTGGTTTACGGTAGATGTCTGTATCAGTGTGGTTTACAGTAGATGTCTGTATCAGTGTGGTTTACAGTAGATGTCTGTATCAGTGTGGTTTACAGTAGATGTCTGTGTCAGTGTGGTTTACAGTATGTCTGTATCTGTGTGGTTTACAGTAGATGTCTGTATCAGTGTGGTTTACAGTAGATGTCTGTATCAGTGTGGTTTACAGTAGATGTCTGTGTCAGTGTGGTTTACAGTATATGTCTGTATCAGTGTGGTTTACAGTAGATTTAATTTTAATTTTACCTTTATTTAACTAGGCAAGTCAGTTAAGAACAAATTCTTATTTTCAATGACGGCCTAGGAACAGTGGGTTAACTGCCTGTTCAGGGGCAGAACGACAGATTTGTACCTTGTCAGCTCGGGGGTTTGAACTTGCAACCTTCCAGTTACTAGTCCAATGCTCTAACCACTAGGCTACCCTGCCGCCCCAAGATGTCTGTATCAGTGTGGTTTACAGTAGATGTCTGTATCAGCGTGGTTTACGGTATATGTCTGTATCAGTGTGGTTTACAGTAGATGTCTGTATCAGTGTGGTTTACGGTAGATGTCTGTATCAGTGTGGTTTACAGTAGATGTCTGTATCAGTGTGGTTTACAGTTTACAGTAGATGTCTGTATCAGTGTGGGTTACAGTAGATATCTGTATCAGTGTGGTTTACAGTAGATGTCTGTATCAGTGTGGTTTACAGTAGATGCTTACCCCACTAGTTTATTCATCACGTACACAGTTTATAGCAGGTATAAACAGCGCAGTGAAATGCTTACTTGGTTAGTTTCTCCATGCTAGCAGTCAGGCTGTGAGCAGTGGGGCCTAGCCAAGATCTGAGGTCCAACTCTGTGTTCATCAGATGTGTACTGCAGCCTGTGGTGTGGGGTATGCTACTGTGCTTTATACCACTCAGCGTTAATATTTGCACGCACGCATACACACGCACACATGCACGCACACACACACACACACACACACACATACACACGCATACACACACACACACACACAGTCCAACTGGCAGGGCTTCTCTCTGAGTCCTGTTCCATCAAACTGATCATCAGTCAACATCTCACTATAACACCTAGAGGCTTCTTACCTTCTTACCTGGATAACAACATCTCACTGTAACACCTAGAGGCTTCTTACCTTCTTACCTGGATAACAACATCTCACTGTAACACCTAGAGGCTTCTTACCTTCTTACCTGGATAACAACATCTCGCTGTAACACCTAGAGACTTCTTACCTTCTTACCTGGATAACAACATCTCACTGTAACACCTAGAGGCTTCTTACCTTCTTACCTGGATAACAACATCTCACTGTAACACCTAGAGGCTTCTTACCTTCTTACCTGGATAACAACATCTCACTGTAACACCTAGAGGCTTCTTACCTTCTTACCTGCAAAACAACATCTCGCTGTAACACCTAGAGGCTTCTTACCTTCTTACCTGGATAACAACATCTCACTGTAACACCTAGAGGCTTCTTACCTTCTTACCTGGATAACAACATCTCGCTGTAACACCTAGAGGCTTCTTACCTTCTTACCTGGATAACAACATCTCACTGTAACACCTAGAGGCTTCTTACCTTCTTACCTGGATAACAACATCTCACTGTAACACCTAGAGGCTTCTTACCTTCTTACCTGGATAACAACATCTCACTGTAACACCTAGAGGCTTCTTACCTTCTTACCTGGATAACAACATCTCACTGTAACACCTAGAGGCTTCTTACCTTCTTACCTGGATAACAACATCTCACTGTAACACCTAGAGGCTTCTTACCTTCTTACCTGGATAACAACATCTCACTGTAACACCTAGAGGCTTCTTACCTTCTTACCTGGATAACAACATCTCACTGTAACACCTAGAGGCTTCTTACCTTCTTACCTGGATAACAACATCTCACTGTAACACCTAGAGACTTCTTACCTTCTTACCTGGATAACAACATCTCACTGTAACACCTAGAGGCTTCTTACCTTCTTACCTGGATAACAACATCTCACTGTAACACCTAGAGACTTCTTACCTGGATAACAACATCTCACTGTAACACCTAGAGACTCCTTACCTTCTAACCTGGATAACAACATCTCACTGTAACACCTAGAGACTTCTAACCTGGATAACAACATCTCACTGTAAAACCTAGAGACTTCTTACCTTCTAACCTGGATAACAACATCTGTAAAATGTTTAGATTAATAATGATATTATTTATAGAATAAACAGACTGTGAGCTGTGGTGGGTTAAATGAAGGATCCCAATTAGTTCCTGCTAATGCCGCAGCTACTCTTCCTGGGGTCCAGCAACATTAAGGCTGGTTTTCTGTTCTACTGAATCCAGCAACATTAAGGCTGGTTTTCTGTTCTACTTGATAATTCATTGCATCCACCTGGTGACCCAGATCTATATCAGTCCCTGATTAGAGGGGAAGAATTCAATTAAATAAAACACTGGAACTGACTTCGATGTCCAGATTTGAATTGTAGCGATCTCTATAGTACTAGTGTATTCCATAATTTGAGGGATCTCTATAGTAACAGAGTGTTCCATAATTTGAGGGTTCTCTATAGTAACAGAGTGTTCCATAATTTGAGGGTTCTCTATAGTAACAGAGTGTTCCATAATTTAAGGGATCGCTATAGTAACAGAGTGGTCCATAATTTGTGCGATCTCTATAGTAACAGTGTGTTCCATAATTTGAGGGATCTCTATAGCAACAGAGTGTTCCATCATTTAAGGGATCTCTATAGTAACAGAGTGTTCCATAATTTAAGGGATCTCTATAGTAACAGTGTTCCATGATTTGAGGGATCTCTACAGTTACAGAGTGTTCCATAATTTGAGGGATCTCTATAGTAACAGTGTTCCATAATTTGAGCGATCTCTATAATAACAGAGTGTTCCATAATTTGAGGGATCTCTATAGTAACAGTGTTCCATAATTTGAGCGATCTCTATAGTAACAGAGTGTTCCATAATTTGAGCGATCTCTATAGTAACAGAGTGTTCCATAATTTGAGGGATCTCTATAGTAACAGAGTGTTCCATAATTTGAGCGATCTCTATAGTAACAGAGTGTTCCATAATTTGAGGGATCTCTATAGTAACAGAGTGTTCCATAATTTGAGGGATCTCTATAGTAACAGAGTGTTCCATAATTTGAGCGATCTCTATAGTAACAGAGTGTTCCATAATTTGAGCGATTTCTATAGTAACAGAGTGTTCCATAATTTGAGCGATCTCTATAGTAACAGAGTGTTCCATAATTTGAGCGATCTCTATAGTAACAGAGTGTTCCATAATTTGAGGGATCTCTATAGTAACAGAGTGTTCCATAATTTGAGCGATCTCTATAGTAACAGAGTGTTCCATAATTTGAGGGATCTCTATAGTAACAGAGTGTTCCATAATTTGAGCGATCTCTATAGTAACAGAGTGTTCCATAATTTGAGCGATCTCTATAGTAACAGAGTGTTCCATAATTTGAGCGATCTCTATAGTAACAGAGTGTTCCATAATTTGAGCGATCTCTATAGTAACAGAGTGTTCCATAATTTGAGCGATCTCTATAGTAACAGAGTGTTCCATAATTTGAGCGATCTCTATAGTAACAGAGTGTTCCATAATTTGAGCGATCTCTATAGTAACAGAGTGTTCCATAATTTGAGGGATCTCTATAGTAACAGAGTGTTCCATAATTTGAGCGATCTCTATAGTAACAGAGTGTTCCATAATTTGAGCGATCTCTATAGTAACAGAGTGTTCCATAATTTGAGCGATCTCTATAGTAACAGAGTGTTCCATAATTTGAGCGATCTCTATAGTAACAGAGTGTTCCATAATTTGAGCGATCTCTATAGTAACAGAGTGTTCCATAATTTGAGCGATCTCTATAGTAACAGAGTGTTCCATAATTTGAGCGATCTCTATAGTAACAGAGTGTTCCATAATTTGAGCGATCTCTATAGTAACAGAGTGTTCCATAATTTGAGCGATCTCTATAGTAACAGAGTGTTCCATAATTTGAGCGATCTCTATAGTAACAGAGTGTTCCATAATTTGAGCGATCTCTATAGTAACAGAGTGTTCCATAATTTGAGCGATCTCTATAGTAACAGAGTGTTCCATAATTTGAGCGATCTCTATAGTAACAGAGTGTTCCATAATTTGAGCGATCTCTATAGTAACAGAGTGTTCCATAATTTGAGCGATCTCTATAGTAACAGAGTGTTCCATAATTTGAGCGATCTCTATAGTAACAGAGTGTTCCATAATTTGAGCGATCTCTATAGTAACAGAGTGTTCCATAATTTGAGCGATCTCTATAGTAACAGAGTGTTCCATAATTTGAGGGATCTCTATAGTAACAGAGTGTTCCATAATTTGAGCGATCTCTATAGTAACAGAGTGTTCCATAATTTGAGGGATCTCTATAGTAACAGAGTGTTCCATAATTTGAGCGATCTCTATAGTAACAGAGTGTTCCATAATTTGAGGGATCTCTATAGTAACAGAGTGTTCCATAATTTGAGCGATCTCTATAGTAACAGAGTGTTCCATAATTTGAGCGATCTCTATAGTAACAGAGTGTTCCATAATTTGAGGGATCTCTATAGTAACAGAGTGTTCCATAATTTGAGCGATCTCTATAGTAACAGAGTGTTCCATAATTTGAGCGATCTCTATAGTAACAGAGTGTTCCATAATTTGAGCGATCTCTATAGTAACAGAGTGTTCCATAATTTGAGCGATCTCTATAGTAACAGAGTGTTCCATAATTTGAGCGATCTCTATAGTAACAGAGTGTTCCATAATTTGAGCGATCTCTATAGTAACAGAGTGTTCCATAATTTGAGCGATCTCTATAGTAACAGAGTGTTCCATAATTTGAGCGATCTCTATAGTAACAGAGTGTTCCATAATTTGAGCGATCTCTATAGTAACAGAGTGTTCCATAATTTGAGCGATCTCTATAGTAACAGAGTGTTCCATAATTTGAGCGATCTCTATAGTAACAGAGTGTTCCATAATTTGAGCGATCTCTATAGTAACAGAGTGTTCCATAATTTGAGCGATCTCTATAGTAACAGAGTGTTCCATAATTTGAGCGATCTCTATAGTAACAGAGTGTTCCATAATTTGAGCGATCTCTATAGTAACAGAGTGTTCCATAATTTGAGCGATCTCTATAGTAACAGAGTGTTCCATAATTTGAGCGATCTCTATAGTAACAGAGTGTTCCATAATTTGAGCGATCTCTATAGTAACAGAGTGTTCCATAATTTGAGGGATCTCTATAGTAACAGAGTGTTCCATAATTTGAGCGATCTCTATAGTAACAGAGTGTTCCATAATTTGAGGGATCTCTATAGTAACAGAGTGTTCCATAATTTGAGCGATCTCTATAGTAACAGAGTGTTCCATAATTTGAGGGATCTCTATAGTAACAGAGTGTTCCATAATTTGAGCGATCTCTATAGTAACAGAGTGTTCCATAATTTGAGCGATCTCTATAGTAACAGAGTATATTCCATGTATCATTATGATTCCACTCAAATTGACTCAGAGATAAATTCTTCCATTACTTCTTATATAATATATTTATTATTATTTCCAACTCTGTGTAGGATGCTGATTAATAAGTTACCCATCATACAGTCTGTCTACGAGGCTGATTAATATGTTACCCATCATACAGTCTGTCTACGAGGCTGATTAATATGTTACCCATCATACAGTCTGTCTACGAGGCTGATTAATATGTTACCCATCATACAGTCTGTCTACGAGGCTGATTAATATATTACCCATCATACAGTCTGTCTACGAGGCTGATTAATAAGTTACCCATCATACAGTCTGTCTACGAGGCTGATTAATATGTTACCCATCATACAGTCTGTCTACGAGGCTGATTAATATGTTACCCATCATACAGTCTGTCTACGAGGCTGATTAATAAGTTACCCATCATACAGTCTGTCTACGAGGCTGATTAATATGTTACCCATCATACAGTCTGTCTACGAGGCTGATTAATATGTTACCCATCATACAGTCTGTCTACGAGGCTGATTAATATGTTACCCATCATACAGTCTGTCTACGAGGCTGATTAATATGTTACCCATCATACAGTCTGTCTACGAGGCTGATTAATATGTTACCCATCATACAGTCTGTCTACGAGGCTGATTAATATGTTACCCATCATACAGTCTGTCTACGAGGCTGATTAATATGTTACCCATCATACAGTCTGTCTACGAGGCTGATTAATATGTTACCCATCATACAGTCTGTCTACGAGGCTGATTAATAAGTTACCCATCATACAGTCTGTCTACGAGGCTGATTAATATGTTACCCATCATACAGTCTGTCTACGAGGCTGATTAATATGTTACCCATCATACAGTCTGTCTACGAGGCTGATTAATAAGTTACCCATCATACAGTCTGTCTACGAGGCTGATTAATATGTTACCCATCATACAGTCTGTCTACGAGGCTGATTAATATGTTACCCATCATACAGTCTGTCTACGAGGCTGATTAATAAGTTACCCATCATACAGTCTGTCTACGAGGCTGATTAATATGTTACCCATCATACAGTCTGTCTACGAGGCTGATTAATGTGTTACCCATCATACAGTCTGTCTACGAGGCTGATTAATATGTTACCCATCATACAGTCTGTCTACGAGGCTGATTAATATGTTACCCATCATACAGTCTGTCTACGAGGCTGATTAATATGTTACCCATCATACAGTCTGTCTACGAGGCTGATTAATAAGTTACCCATCATACAGTCTGTCTACGAGGCTGATTAATATGTTACCCATCATACAGTCTGTCTACGAGGCTGATTAATATGTTACCCATCATACAGTCTGTCTACGAGGCTGATTAATAAGTTACCCATCATACAGTCTGTCTACGAGGCTGATTAATATGTTACCCATCATACAGTCTGTCTACGAGGCTGATTAATGTGTTACCCATCATACAGTCTGTCTACGAGGCTGATTAATATGTTACCCATCATACAGTCTGTCTACGAGGCTGATTAATATGTTACCCATCATACAGTCTGTCTACGAGGCTGATTAATATGTTACCCATCATACAGTCTGTCTACTATGCTGATTAATAAGTTACCCATCATACAGTCTGTCTACGAGGCTGATTAATATATTACCCATCATACAGTCTGTCTACGAGGCTGATTAATATATTACCCATCATACAGTCTGTCTACGAGGCTGATTAATATATTACCCATCATACAGTCTGTCTACGAGGCTGATTAATATATTACCCATCATACAGTCTGTCTACGAGGCTGATTAATATATTACCCATCATACAGTCTGTGTAGGATGCTGATTAATAAGTTACCCATCATACAGTCTGTCTACGATGCTGATTAATAAGTTACCCATCATACAGTCTGTCTACGATGCTGATTAATAAGTTACCCATCATACAGTCTGTCTACGAGGCTGATTAATATGTTACCCATCATACAGTCTGTCTACGAGGCTGATTAATGTGTTACCCATCATACAGTCTGTCTACGAGGCTGATTAATATGTTACCCATCATACAGTCTGTCTACGAGGCTGATTAATGTGTTACCCATCATACAGTCTGTCTACGAGGCTGATTAATATGTTACCCATCATACAGTCTGTCTACGAGGCTGATTAATATGTTACCCATCATACAGTCTGTCTACGAGGCTGATTAATATGTTACCCATCATACAGTCTGTCTACGAGGCTGATTAATATGTTACCCATCATACAGTCTGTCTACGAGGCTGATTAATATGTTACCCATCATACAGTCTGTCTACGAGGCTGATTAATATGTTACCCATCATACAGTCTGTCTACGAGGCTGATTAATATGTTACCCATCATACAGTCTGTCTACTAGGCTGATTAATATGTTACCCATCATACAGTCTGTCTACGAGGCTGATTAATATATTACCCATCATACAGTCTGTCTACGAGGCTGATTAATATGTTACCCATCATACAGTCTGTCTACGAGGCTGATTAATATATTACCCATCATACAGTCTGTCTACGAGGCTGATTAATAAGTTACCCATCATACAGTCTGTCTACGAGGCTGATTAATATGTTACCCATCATACAGTCTGTCTACGAGGCTGATTAATATGTTACCCATCATACAGTCTGTCTACGAGGCTGATTAATATGTTACCCATCATACAGTCTGTCTACGAGGCTGATTAATATGTTACCCATCATACAGTCTGTCTACTATGCTGATTAATATGTTACCCATCATACAGTCTGTCTACGAGGCTGATTAATATATTACCCATCATACAGTCTGTCTACGAGGCTGATTAATATGTTACCCATCATACAGTCTGTCTACGAGGCTGATTAATATATTACCCATCATACAGTCTGTCTACGAGGCTGATTAATAAGTTACCCATCATACAGTCTGTCTACGAGGCTGATTAATATGTTACCCATCATACAGTCTGTCTACGAGGCTGATTAATATGTTACCCATCATACAGTCTGTCTACGAGGCTGATTAATATGTTACCCATCATACAGTCTGTCTACGAGGCTGATTAATATGTTACCCATCATACAGTCTGTCTACTATGCTGATTAATATGTTACCCATCATACAGTCTGTCTACGAGGCTGATTAATATATTACCCATCATACAGTCTGTCTACGAGGCTGATTAATATGTTACCCATCATACAGTCTGTCTACGAGGCTGATTAATATATTACCCATCATACAGTCTGTCTACGAGGCTGATTAATAAGTTACCCATCATACAGTCTGTCTACGAGGCTGATTAATATGTTACCCATCATACAGTCTGTCTACGAGGCTGATTAATATGTTACCCATCATACAGTCTGTCTACGAGGCTGATTAATATGTTACCCATCATACAGTCTGTCTACGAGGCTGATTAATATGTTACCCATCATACAGTCTGTCTACGAGGCTGATTAATATATTACCCATCATACAGTCTGTCTACGAGGCTGATTAATATATTACCCATCATACAGTCTGTCTACGAGGCTGATTAATATGTTACCCATCATACAGTCTGTCTACGAGGCTGATTAATATGTTACCCATCATACAGTCTGTCTACGAGGCTGATTAATGTGTTACCCATCATACAGTCTGTCTACTAGGCTGATTAATATGTTACCCATCACAGTCTGTAGGTTCTCTGTTGCTGACTCCTCAATGAATCACAGTCTGTAGGTTCTCTGTTGCTGACTCCTCAATGAATCACAGTCTGTAGGTTCTCTGTTGCCGACTACTCACTGAATCACTGATGCCTTTCATCTCACTTTGTGAGGTCTATTGATTAATACTGCAGTGGGCTAAATCAGGGTCGCACAGAGTGATTCTTGGTCGTCGTAAACAAATCTACTTTTAAACTGAAGTATACACCTCACACACATGGTTATGGGCTTAAAATAATGGCATATGTACCATGTCAGATTTAGAGTTGAAAATTATACCATTTTGTGTTTGTATCCCAATATTACACTTTCTACTGTAAACATCACAGAACACTGAAATATAACTAAACCGTTTCACATAGAATCACTGAATTCTCGGCTTTAAAAACAAAAATAAAGAATGTTTATTCATTATGAAAAAGATAAGTAACATTTCCAGCAATGAGTCCATTAGGTTTTTTGACTGCAGGAAAGGGGGTGTCACAACTGTTAAAAAGGAGCGGAGGGTTTATCTAATTAGATCAAATCAAATCAAATTTATTCACATAGCCCTTCGTACATCAGCTGATATCTCAAAGTGCTGTACAGAATCCCAGCCTAAAACCCCAAACAGCAAGCAATGCAGGTGTAGAAGCACGGTGGCTAGGAAAAACTCCCTAGAAAGGCCAAAACCTAGGAAGAAACCTAGAGAGGAACCAGGCTATGTGGGGTGGGCCAGTCCTCTTCTGGCTGTGCCGGGTGGAGATTATAACAGAACATGGCCAAGATGTTCAAATGTTCATAAATGACCAGCATGGTCCAATAATAATAAGGCAGAACAGTTGAAACTGGAGCAGCAGCACGGCCAGGTGGACTAGGGACAGCAAGGAGTCATCATGTCAGGTAGTCCTGAGGCATGGTCCTGAGGCCTATTGACCCTGGTCCAGATCTGGGTCAAATACACTTGATTTAGTATGATTCACTTAGATTGGAATAAAACTCCAAGGTAATTCTAACACACTTTAAATACTTTCAAGTATTTTAGGTACTTGAAGGTATTGGACCTGTGTATGTATATAAATAGACATCATACTCCGTGGTTGACTTCCTCAACTGTGTTTTCTTCAGTTATTCTAACTTCCACTCCTTGCAATCAACCAACCAATCAGAGAACGGAGAGAGACTGGGAACAGAAATTAGCATGGAGAATCGGTAACACACTGGCCCATTTATTTTCCCTCGTGTCCCCCATTGTTAGCCAAATAACTATCATTTTGCACAAAACCTCCAATTTAGACATGCTTATTGGGCTAAAGTTGGACCAGCCCATCTGCCCTATGGCCAGTCCATCACTGCAACCAATCAACCACACACGTCTGCATGCTACTGTAACTTATCATGTCCCTTAGAAATTACTGTGGCTAACCCCTCTCGACTCTCATTGCAAACCTCCCTCTCTCTCTCTCTCTCTCTCTCTATATCTCTCTCCCTCTCTCTCTCATTCTCTTTCTCTCACTATTTTTCTCCTTATCATTTGCTCACTCTCTATCTCTTTCTTCCTATCTCCCTACCTCCCCACCCCTCCCTCTCCTTTTCCCTCTCTCCACAATCATCAATCACAATCTCCCTTTCTCTCTCTCTCTCTCTCTCTCTCTCTATCTCTCTCTCTCTCTACTCCCTCTATCTCTCTCTCTCTCTACTCCCTCTCTCTCTCTCTCTCTCTCTCTCTCTCTCTCTATCTCTCTCTCTCTCTCTCTCTCTCTCTCTACTCCCCCTCTCTCTCTCTCTCTCTCTCTCTCTCTCTCTCTCTCTCTCTCTCTCTCTCTCTCTATCTCTCTGTCTCTCTGTCCCGAGCAATTATAGCGTAATTTCATCAAGCCGTAATGATAATGATAATCATAACAGTGGAATCCCCATGTTCAATTAAATGCATAATTAAGCAGTGTATTAAATAAGTGTATTAATTAACAATCTGTAAAAATCTGAATCGCTCAATGCTAGGGCTACGTCCCAAATGACACTCTGTTCTCTAAATGCACTTATTTTGAGCAGCCCTGGTCCAAAGTAGTGCACTATATAGTGAATAGGGTGCCAGAGTCCTATTGACCCTGGTCTAAAGTAGTGCACTATATAGTGAATAGGGTGCCAGAGTCCTATTGACCCTGGTCCAAACCCTCCACCCCAACCCGAGTACTCCGTTCTGCCACCTCTGGTCTCGTGACCCTCCAACCCCTACGGGAGGGCAGCTCCCCCTCAGCCCAGTCCAAACTCTTCTCTGTCCTGGTGAACCAGCTCCCCCTCAAGCCCAGTCCAAGCTCTTCTCTGTCCTGGTGAACCAGCTCCCCCTCAAGCCCAGTCCAAACTCTTCTCTGTCCTGGTGAACCAGCTCCCCCTCAGCCCAGTCCAAGCTCTTCTCTGTCCTGGTGAACCAGCTCCCCCTCAGCCCAGTCCAAACTCTTCTCTGTCCTGGTGAACCAGCTCCCCCTCAAGCCCAGTCCAAACTCTTCTCTGTCCTGGTGAACCAGCTCCCCCTCAGCCCAGTCCAAGCTCTTCTCTGTCCTGGTGAACCAGCTCCCCCTCAGCCCAGTCCAAACTCTTCTCTGTCCTGGTGAACCAGCTCCCCCTCAGCCCAGTCCAAACTCTTCTCTGTCCTGGCGAACCAGCTCCCCCTCAGTCAGTCCAAACTCTTCTCTGTCTTGGCACCCCAATGGTGGAACCAGCTCCCCCTCAGCCCAGTCCAAGCTCTTCTCTGTCCTGGTGAACCAGCTCCCCCTCAGCCCAGTCCAAACTCTTCTCTGTCCTGGTGAACCAGCTCCCCCTCAGCCCAGTCCAAACTCTTCTCTGTCTTGGCACCCCAATGGTGGAACCAGCTCCCCCTCAGCCCAGTCCAAGCTCTTCTCTGTCCTGGTGAACCAGCTTCCCCTCAGTCAGCCCAAACTCTTCTCTGTCTTGGCACCCCAATGGTGGAACCAGCTCCCCCTCAGCCCAGTCCAAGCTCTTCTCTGTCCTGGTGAACCAGCTCCCCCTCAGCCCAGTCCAAGCTCTTTTCTGTCCTGGTGAACCAGCTCCCCCTCAGCCCAGTCCAAGCTCTTCTCTGTCCTGGTGAACCAGCTCCCCCTCAGCCCAGTCCAAACTCTTCTCTGTCCTGGTGAACCAGCTCCCCCTCAGCCCAGTCCAAGCTCTTCTCTGTCCTGGTGAACCAGCTCCCCGTCAGCCCAGTCCAAACTCTTCTCTGTCCTGGCACCCCAATGGTGGAACCAGCTCCCCCTCAGCCCAGTCCAAGCTCTTCTCTGTCCTGGTGAACCAGCTCCCCCTCAGCCCAGTCCAAACTCTTCTCTGTCCTGGCACCCCAATGGTGGAACCAGCTCCCCCTCAGCCCAGTCCAAGCTCTTCTCTGTCCTGGTGAACCAGCTCCCCCTCAGCCCAGTCCAAGCTCTTCTCTGTCCTGGTGAACCAGCTCCCCCTCAGCCCAGTCCAAACTCTTCTCTGTCTTGGCACCCCAATGGTGGAATGATGGAAACAGCTTGTAGCTAAGACTGCAGAGTCCCTGCTCTTCTTATGAAAACATCTGAAACCAGACCTCTTCAAAGAGTGTCTTAAATAATCCCATAGTACCACCCATCGCACCCCCGTATCCCCCCCCCCACACACACACACACACACACACACACACACATAAAGGGCCTTTCGTGAACGTAAACTCGCACTTGACTTTCCCCCTTTTCTCACTCTGACTCTACTGATAACTACTCTATTGAAGGAAACATGTACTTCCTGTGACTGTGAAATGTGGTTTTCCCACCTAGCTATTTTCTGATGACTGCACTAACTGTAAGTGTCTCTGGATAACAGTGTCTGCTAAATGACTCACGTGTGAAATGTAGAAGACATTAGGAGAATGTTCCTTCCAACACAATCTAAATGTTTTGAGAACCAAACACCATTCGGGCTCAAGATTCAGATTTTGTTTAAAAAAAATAATAATTCTGACTTTTTGCCCTGATGAAAAATGTATCAAACTCCTAACAAAATTGTCCATGAATTATAATCCACATAATAATTCACACTTCCCACTTCCTGTTGCTGCAGGATTATTATCCTGTTGTTAGAAGCAGGGTCAAATTAAGATCGCGCACCCGAACCATGAGGTCAACTAGTCCCATTCACCCCAGGGGAGATGAAAGTTGAGCCAGAGTGTGTGTGTGTGTGTGTGTGTGTGTGTGTGTGTGTGTGTGTGTGTGTGTGTGTGTGTGTGTGTGTGTGTGTGTGTGTGTGTGTGAGTTTCCGGTGGCAGACGTGCCAGTGTTTAGTGGCTTACGAGGCAGAAGAGTGCTTGCAACTGTATACAAAGCCTGGCAATGACTCTACATCATGACTCGTTTAGATCCTCTAGCTACTCACACACACACGCACACACACACACACACGCACACACACACGCACGCACGCCAGCACGCACGCACACAAACACACACACACACACACAAACACACACACACACGCGCGCGCACACGCACACACACACACGCACGCACACACACACACACACACACACACACACACACTTTAACGGGACACGCTACTGTAGCTATTCCATTCCTTCTGAGCACGGGATAATACTGTACCCTTCACCAGGATAGTACTGTCCCCTTCACCAGGATAGTACTGTACCCTTCACCAGGATAGTACTGTACCCTTCACCAGGATAGTACTGTACCCTTCACCAGGATAATACTGTACCCTTCACCAGGTTAATACTGTACCCTTCACCAGGATAATACTGTACCCTTCACCAGGATAATACTGTACCCTTCACCAGGATAATACTGTACCCTTCACCAGGTTAATACTGTACCCTTCACCAGGATAATACTGTACCCTTCACCAGGATAGTACTGTACCCTTCACCAGGATAGTACTGTACCCTTCACCAGGATAATACTGTACCCTTCACCAGGTTAATACTGTACCCTTCAACAGGATAATACTGTACCCTTCACCAGGATAATACTGTACCCTTCACCAGGATATTACTGTACCCTTCACCAGGATAATACTGTACCCTTCACCAGGATAGTACTGTACCCTTCACCAGGATAGTACTGTACCCTTCACCAGGATAATACTGTACCCTTCACCAGGATAATACTGTACCCTTCACCAGGATAGTACTGTACCCTTCACCAGGATAGTACTGTACCCTTCACCAGGATAGTACTGTACCCTTCACCAGGATAGTACTGTACCCTTCACCAGGATAATACTGTACCCTTCACCAGGTTAATACTGTATCCTTCACCAGGATAATACTGTACCCTTCACCAGGATAGTACTGTACCCTTCACCAGGATAGTACTGTACCCTTCACCAGGATAGTACTGTACCCTTCACCAGGATAATACTGTACCCTTCACCAGGATCGTACTGTACCCTTCACCAGGATAGTACTGTACCCTTCACCAGGATAATACTGTACTCTTCACCAGGATAATACCGTACCCTTCACCAGGATAGTACTGTACCCTTCACCAGGATAATACCGTACCCTTCACCAGGATAGTACTGTACCCTTCACCAGGATAATACTGTACCCTTCACCAGGATAATACCGTACCCTTCACCAGGATAGTACTGTACCCTTCACCAGGATAATACCGTACCCTTCACCAGGATAGTACTGTACCCTTCACCAGGATAATACTGTATCCTTCACCAGGATAGTACTGTACCCTTCACCAGGATAATACTGTACCCTTCACCAGGATAATACTGTATCCTTCACCAGGATAGTACTGTACCCTTCACCAGGATAATACTGTACCCTTCACCAGGATAGTACTGTACCCTTCACCAGGATAATACTGTATCCTTCACCAGGATAATACTGTATCCTTCACCAGGATAGTACTGTACCCTTCACCAGGATAATACTGTACCCTTCACCAGGATAGTACTGTACCCTTCACCAGGATAATACTGTATCCTTCACCAGGATAATACTGTATCCTTCACCAGGATAGTACTGTACCCTTCACCAGGATAATACTGTATCCTTCACCAGGATAGCTGCAGTTCACCCTGCAAGATTATAACATCAGATTCTCTCTCTCTCTTTCTCTCTTTTCTCTATTTCTCTCTCTCTCTCTATCTCTTCTCCTTTTCTCTCCATCCATATCTCATTTCAAGCTCCCTGGATCTGCACAGTACTGTAAACTGTCCATGCCTTAAATCAGTAGCCCTCCCTCCCTCCCTCCCTCCATCCCAGTCTGCCTGCTTTGCCTTTCCGTCTAAATCCTGGTTGGGTAATATGGATAGAAATAGAGCTTGTCATGTATTATAGTTTTACTTCCAACAGATACAATGTCATCCACACACACACACACACACACACACACACACACACACACACACACACACAGCAGGGGGGCCCTCATCCTGTTTCCCCACGAGGACATGGTTTTCTATCCCCACCATGGAAGCTAGAATCTTATGTGTGTCTCGAGAAGAGGAGTTGCTTGTGGATTATTCAACTACTGTTAAAATTCCGTTAGTGGGTTTTATGTTGTAAACTGGCAGATTGTGTGCTTGTGTGTACATGTGTATGTGTAGAGGACTGGATGCCATGCTGTTAGCTTAGTGAGTACGGCTTCCTCATGATATCTCAGGACTGGATGCCGTGCTGTTAGCTTAGTGAGTACGGCTTCCTCATGATATCTCAGGACTGGATGCCGTGCTGTTAGCTTAGTGAGTACGGCTTCATCATGATATCTCAGGACTGGATGCCGTGCTGCTAGCTTAGTGAGTACGGCTTCCTCATGATATCTCAGGACTGGATGCCGTGCTGCTAGCTTAGTGAGTACGGCTTCCTCATGATATCTCAGGACTGGATGCCGTGCTGCTAGCTTAGTGAGTACGGCTTCATCATGATATCTCAGGACTGGATGCCGTGCTGCTAGCTTAGTGAGTACGGCTTCCTCATGATATCTCAGGACTGGATGCCGTGCTGTTTGCTTAGTGAGTACGGCTTCCTCATGATATCTCAGGACTGGATGCCATGCTGTTAGCTTAGTGAGTACGGCTTCCTCATGGTATCTCAGGACTGGATGCCGTGCTGTTT
The DNA here is from genome assembly GCF_057628025.1 of Oncorhynchus mykiss. NCBI lineage: Eukaryota > Metazoa > Chordata > Actinopteri > Salmoniformes > Salmonidae > Oncorhynchus > Oncorhynchus mykiss. The sequence goes on from NC_143047.1 coordinate 43,923,723, forward strand.
GCTTAGTGAGTACGGCTTCATCATGATATCTCAGGACTGGATGCAGTGCTGTTAGCTTAGGGAGTACGGCTTCCTCATGGTATCTCAGGACTGGATGCAGTGCTGTTAGCTTAGGGAGTACGGCTTCCTCATGGTATCTCAGGACTGGATGCAGTGCTGTTAGCTTAGTGAGTACGGCTTCCTCATGGTATCTCAGGACTGGATGCCGTGCTGTTTGCTTAGTGAGTACGGCTTCCTCATGATATCTCAGGACTGGATGCCGTGCTGTTAGCTTAGTGACTACGGCTTCCTCATGATATCTCAGGACTGGATGCAGTGCTGTTAGCTTAGTGAGTACGGCTCCCTCATGATATCTCAGGACTGGATGCCGTGCTGTTAGCTTAGTGACTACGGCTCCCTCATGATATCTCAGGACTGGATGCCGTGCTGCTAGCTTAGTGAGTACGGCTTCCTCATGATATCTCAGGACTGGATGCCGTGCTGTTTGCTTAGTGAGTACAGCTTCCTCATGATATCTCAGGACTGGATGCCGTGCTGTTAGCTTAGTGAGTACGGCTTCCTCATGATATCTCAGGACTGGATGCCGTGCTGTTTGCTTAGTGAGTACAGCTTCCTCATGATATCTCAGGACTGGATGCCGTGCTGTTAGCTTAGTGACTACGGCTCCCTCATGATATCTCAGGACTGGATGCCGTGCTGCTAGCTTAGTGAGTACGGCTTCCTCATGATATCTCAGGACTGGATGCCGTGCTGTTAGCTTAGTCAGTACCACTTCCTCCTGAATGGATGCTGTTAGCTTAGTAAGGACAGCTTCCTTCTGATTCAGCTCATAACGAGGCTTGAACCCCGGAGGCTTTTATAAGAGTCATAAGTGTCAAAGACAATTATATGAAGTTGATGCAAAGAGTCAATATTTGCAGTGTTGACCCTTCTTTTTCAAGACCTCTGCAATCCACCTTGGCACGCTGTCAATTAACTTCTGGGCCACATCTTGACTGGCAGCCCATTCTTGCATAATCAATGCTTGGAGTTTGTCAGAATATGTGGGTTTTTGTTTGTCTACCCGCCTCTTGAGGATTGACCACAAGTTCTCAATGGGATTAAGGTCTGGGGAGTTTCCTGGCCATGGACCCAAAATATTGATGTTTTGTTCCCCGAGCCACTTAGTTATCACTTTTGCCTCATGGCAAGGTGCTCCATCATGCTGGAAATGGCATTGTTCATCACCAAACTTTTCCTGGATGGTTAGGAGAAGTTGCTCTCGGAGAATGTGTCGGTACCATTCATTATTCATGGCTGTGATCTTAGGAAAATATGTGAGTGAGCCCACTCCCTTGGCTGAGAAGCAACCCCACACATGAATGGTCTCAGGATGCTTTCGTGTTGGCATGACACAGGACTGATGGTAGCACTCACCTTGTCTTCTCCAGACAAGCTTTTTTTCCAGATGCCCCAAACAATCGGAAAAGGGGATTCATCAGAGAAAATGACTTTTACCCCAGTCCTCAGCAGTCCAATCCCTGTACCTTTTTCAGAATATCAGTCTGTCCCTGATGGTTTTCCTGGAGAGAAGTGGCTTCTTTGCTGCCCTTCCTGACACCAGGCCATCCTCCAAAAGTCTTCGCCTCACTGTGCGTGCAGATGTAACACACCTTCCTGCTGCCATTCCTGAGCAAGCTCTGTACTGGTGGTCCCCCGATCCCGCAGCTGAAACAACTTTAGGAGACAGTCCTGGCGCTTGCTGGACTTCCTTGGGCACCCTGAAGCCTTCTTCACAAGAATTGAACCACTCTCCTTGAAGTTCTTGATGATCCGATAAATGGTTGATTTAGGTGCAATCTTACTGGCAGCAATATCCTTGCCTGTGAAGCCCTTTTTGCGCAAAGCAATGATGACGGCACGTGTTTCTTTGCAGGTAACCATGGTTGACAGAGGAAGAACAATGATTGCAAGCACCACCCTCTGTTACGCCCTGGCCATAGAGAGGCTTTTATTCTCTATTTTGGTTGGGCCAGGGTGGGGACTAGGGTGGGCATTCTAGTTTCTTTATTTCTATGTTTTCTGTTTATATGTTTTGGCCGGGTATGGTTCTCAATCAGGGACAACTGTCTATCCTTGTCTCTGATTGGGAATGATACTTAGGCAGTCTTTTCCCACCTGTGTTTTGTTGTTTTCTGTTGTGTGTTTCTGCACCAGACAGAACTGTTTCATTTTGTTCTACTTTGTTGTTTTGTTTCGGTGTTCAGTTTGATTAAAAATCATGAACGCGTACCACGATGCACCTTGGTCTCCTTCTACTTCATACGACGAGCGTTACATCCTCCTTTTGAAGTTTCCAGTCTGTTATTCGAACTCAATCAGCATGACAAAGTGATCTCCAGCCTTGTCCTCGTCAACACTCACACCTGTGTTAATGAGAGAATCACTGACATGATGTCAGCTGGTCCTTTTGTGGCAGGGCTGAAATGCAGTGGAAATGTTTTTTTGGGGATTCAGTACATTTGCATGGCAAAGATGGACTTAATTCATCTGATCACTCTTCATAACATTCTGGAGTATATGCAAATTTCCATCGTACAAACTGAGGCAGCAGACTTTGTGAAAATGTATATTTGTGTCGTTCTCAAAATGTTTTTTGAGAATGCCACTACTGTAAACATCAGCATCTGCAACATCTGAGTGGACGGGATGGTTGTCTGTACTGAATAACCTGCCCGGGTCACTGTGGCATCATGACAGTGTCTGTAATCTTCACGGCTAATTTAGAAGCATCATGACAGTGTCTGTAATCTTCACGGTTAATTTAGAAGCATCATGACAGTGTCTGTAATCTTCACGGCTAATTTAGAAGCATCATGACAGTGTCTGTAATCTTCACGGCTAATTTAGAAGCATCATGACAGTGTCTGTAATCTTCACGGCTAATTTAGAAGCATCATGACAGTGTCTGTAATCTTCACGGCTAATTTAGAAGCATCATGACAGTGTCTGTAATCTTCACGGCTAATTTAGAAGCATCATGACAGTGTCTGTAATCTTCACGGCTAATTTAGAAGCATCATGCCAGTGTCTGTAATTTTCACGGCTAATTTAGAAGCATCATGACAGTGTCTGTAATCTTCACGGCTAATTTAGAAGCATCATGCCAGTGTCTGTAATTTTCACGGCTAATTTAGAAGCATCATGACAGTCTGTAATCTTCACAGCTAGTTTAGAAGCATCATGACAGTCTGTAATCTTCACAGCTAGTTTAGAAGCATCATGACAGTCTGTAATCTTCACAGCTAGTTTAGAAGCATCATGATAGTCTTTAATCTTCACAGCTAGTTTAGAAGCATCATGATAGTCTTTAATCTTCACAGCTCATTTAGAAGCATCATGATAGTCTGTAATCTTCACAGCTCATTTAGAAGCATCATGATAGTCTGTAATCTTCACAGCTAAATTAGAAGCATCATAATAGTCTGTAATCTTCACGGCTAGTTTAGAAGCATCATGATAGTCTGTAATCTTCACGGCTAGTTTAGAAGCATCATGATAGTCTTTAATCTTCACAGCTAGTTTAGAAGCATCATGATAGTCTGTAATCTTCACGGCTAATTTAGAAGCATCATGCCAGTGTCTGTAATTTTCACGGCTAATTTAGAAGCATCATGACAGTGTCTGTAATCTTCACGGCTAATTTAGAAGCATCATGCCAGTGTCTGTAATTTTCACGGCTAATTTAGAAGCATCATGACAGTCTGTAATCTTCACAGCTAGTTTAGAAGCATCATGACAGTCTGTAATCTTCACAGCTAGTTTAGAAGCATCATGATAGTCTTTAATCTTCACAGCTAGTTTAGAAGCATCATGATAGTCTTTAATCTTCACAGCTCATTTAGAAGCATCATGATAGTCTGTAATCTTCACAGCTCATTTAGAAGCATCATGATAGTCTGTAATCTTCACAGCTAGTTTAGAAGCATCATGATAGTCTTTAATCTTCACAGCTAGTTTAGAAGCATCATGATAGTCTGTAATCTTCACGGCTAATTTAGAAGCATCATGCCAGTGTCTGTAATTTTCACGGCTAATTTAGAAGCATCATGACAGTGTCTGTAATCTTCACGGCTAATTTAGAAGCATCATGCCAGTGTCTGTAATTTTCACGGCTAATTTAGAAGCATCATGACAGTCTGTAATCTTCACAGCTAGTTTAGAAGCATCATGACAGTCTGTAATCTTCACAGCTAGTTTAGAAGCATCATGATAGTCTTTAATCTTCACAGCTAGTTTAGAAGCATCATGATAGTCTTTAATCTTCACAGCTCATTTAGAAGCATCATGATAGTCTGTAATCTTCACAGCTCATTTAGAAGCATCATGATAGTCTGTAATCTTCACAGCTAAATTAGAAGCATCATAATAGTCTGTAATCTTCACGGCTAGTTTAGAAGCATCATGATAGTCTGTAATCTTCACGGCTAGTTTAGAAGCATCATGATAGTCTTTAATCTTCACAGCTAGTTTAGAAGCATCATGATAGTCTTTAATCTTCACAGCTAGTTTAGAAAAACATGAAGTAAATTACAGACCATACTCATCCCTGCTGTTCTTTCGTCTTGTTCCTCCTTTAATGCTGAACCATTCTCTCTCTCTCTCTCTCTCTCTCTCTCTCTCTCTCTCTCTCAAGAGGTTTTAGTCATAGCAGATGATTGGCCAACCATCGTCAGAAGTACCTGTAGTGTAGCCAGGTATGTGGTCTCTTATAAGACCTGTCATAGGGCCCTCATGGCCTATTGTTGCTGCTAATGAGTAACGGAATGGTAATGTGTGTTATTGTACGGTTCCCGTTATAATAAACCCGCTGTGACACATACAGTGTGCCTTCAAAAGCTAAAAGGGCTTTTGTTTTAGTTAGTTAGAAGTAACACAAAAGAGGAATGAGTGAAGGAGAAAAGGAGAGATGGGGCAGAGGGGGGAGAGGGGAGGGGGGGTTTAGTAGTCTCGCCCACCAGCCGTCTCTCTCTCTCTGTCCAGACGTCTGGTTTCACAGAGCCTCAGAACGCCTCAGATCCTCCCCTTTACATTGTGGGTCTTCAAAAACGCAAGCAGCAAAGTGATTTAAACAAGGAAGTGAGTTCGGGGAAAATCTGAACAGTACGCATCTTTAGAAAAAGTTTTGTCGTATGAACTTTATCTGCCCGAACTCAGAGTCAAATGGGCTTCCAAAAAAAATGGTCAATGTGATAGAACATGTATTTTGGTTGGTGATTTTCGCCATTTTTCAAGTCCTATCTAATACAGCTGTAGCAGGCTCGCCCCCTCCCCGTTCTCTATTTCAACCACACCCCTTTCAAGTCCTATCTAATACAGCTGTAGCAGGCTTGCCCCCTCCCCCAGCCTCTATTTCAACCACACCCCTTTCAAGTCCCATCTAATACAGCTGTAGCAGGCTCACCCCCTCCCCCGGCCTCTATTTCAACCACACCCCTTTCAAGTCCCATCTAATACAGCTGTAGCAGGCTCTCCCCCTCCCCCGGCCTCTATTTCAACCACACCCCTTTCAAGTCCTATCTAATACAGCTGTAGCAGGCTCACCCCCTCCCCCGGCCTCTATTTCAACCACACCCCTTTCAAGTCCCATCTAATACAGCTGTAGCAGGCTCGCCCCCTCCCCCGGCCTCTATTTCAACCACACCCCTTTCAAGTCCTATCTAATACAGCTGTAGCAGGCTCGCCCCCTCCCCGTTCTCTATTTCAACCACACCCCTTTCAAGTCCCATCTAATACAGCTGTAGCAGGCTCGCCCCCTCCCCCGGCCTCTATTTCAACCACACCCCTTTCAAGTACCATCTAATACAGCTGTAGTATATTCACCCCTTCCCCCGGTCTCTATTTCAACCACACCCCTTTCAAGTCCCATCTAATACAGCTGTAGCAGGCTCGCCCCCTCCCCCGGTCTCTATTTCAACCACACCCCTTTCAAGTACCGTCCTGGTCTCTGTAATTAGTCTGCTGCCTGTCCTGGTCCCTGTAATTAGTCTGCTGCCTGTCCTGGTCTCTGTAATTAGTCTGCTGCCTGTCCTGGTCCCTGTAATTAGTCTGCTGCCTGTCCTGGTCTCTGTAATTAGTCTGCTGCCTGTCCTGGTCCCTGTAATTAGTCTGCTGCCTGTCCTGGTCCCTGTAATTAGTCTGCTGCCTGTCCTGGTCCCTGTAATTAGTCTGCTGCCTGTCCTGGTCTCTGTAATTAGTCTGCTGCCTGTCCTGGTCTCTGTAATTAGTCTGCTGTCTGTCCTGGTCTCTGTAATTAGTCTGCTGCCTGTCCTGGTCCCTGTAATTAGTCTGCTGCCTGTCCTGGTCTCTGTAATTAGTCTGCTGCCTGTCCTGGTCTCTGTAATTAGTCTGCTGCCTGTCCTGGTCTCTGTAATTAGTCTGCTGTCTGTCCTGGTGTCTGTAATTAGTCTGCTGCCTGTCCTGGTCTCTGTAATTAGTCTGCTGCCTGTCCTGGTCTCTGTAATTAGTCTGCTGTCTGTCCTGGTGTCTGTAATTAGTCTGCTGCCTGTCCTGGTCTCTGTAATTAGTATGCTGCCTGTCCTGGCCTCTGTAATTAGTCTGCTGCCTGTCCTGGTCTCTGTAATTAGTCTGCTGCCTGTCCTGGTCTCTGTAATTAGTCTGCTGTCTGTCCTGGTCTCTGTAATTAGTCTGCTGCCTGTCCTGGTCTCTGTAATTAGTCTGCTGCCTGTCCTGGTCTCTGTAATTAGTCTGCTGCCTGTCCTGGCTTCTGTAATTAGTCTGCTGCTTGTCCTGGCTTCTGTAATTAGTCTGTCCTGGTCTCTGTAATTAGTCTGCTGCCTGTCCTGGTCTCTGTAATTAGTCTGCTGCCTGTCCTGGCCTCTGTAATTAGTCTGCTGCCTGTCCTGGCCTCTGTAGTTAGTCTGCTGCCTGTCCTGGTCTCTGTAATTAGTCTGCTGCCTGTCCTGGTCTCTGTAATTAGTCTGCTGCCTGTCCTGGTCTCTGTAATTAGTCTGCTGCCTGTCCTTGCCTCTGTAATTAGTCTGGTGCCTGTCCTGGTCTCTGTAATTAGTCTGCTGCCTGTCCTGGTCTCTGTAATTAGTCTGTCCTGGTCTCTGTAATTAAATTAGTCTGCTGCCTGTCCTGGTCTCTGTAATTAGTCTGTCCTGGTCTCTGTAATTAGTCTGCTGCCTGTCCTGGCCTCTGTAATTAGTCTGCTGCCTGTCCTGGTCTCTGTAATTAGTCTGCTGCCTGTCCTGGTCTCTGTAATTAGTCTGTCCTGGTCTCTGTAATTAGTCTGCTGCCTGTCCTGGTCTCTGTAATTAGTCTGCTGCCTGTCCTGGTCTCTGTAATTAGTCTGTCCTGGTCTCTGTAATTAGTCTGCTGCCTGTCCTGGTCTCTGTAATTAGTCTGCTGCCTGTCCTGGTCTCTGTAATTAGTCTGTCCTGGTCTCTGTAATTAGTCTGCTGCCTGTCCTGGTCTCTGTAATTAGTCTGTCCTGGTCTCTGTAATTAGTCTGCTGCCTGTCCCGGTCTCTGTAATTAGTCTGCTGCCTGTCCTGGTCTCTGTAATTAGTCTGCTGCCTGTCCTGTTCTCTGTAATTAGTCTGCTGCCTGTCCTGGTCTCTGTAATTAGTCTGCTGCCTGTCCTTGCCTCTGTAATTAGTCTGCTGCCTGTCCTGGTCTCTGTAATTAGTCTGCTGCCTGTCCTGGTCTCTGTAATTAGTATGCTGCCTGTCCTGGTATCTGTAATTAGTCTGCTGCCTGTCCTGGTCTCTGTAATTAGTCTATCCTGGTCTCTGTAATTAGTCTGCTGCCTTTCCTGGTCTCTGTAATTAGTCTGCTGCCTGTCCTGGTCTCTGTAATTAGTCTGCTGCCTGTCCTTGCCTCTGTAATTAGTCTGCTGCCTGTCCTGGTATCTGTAATTAGTCTGCTGCCTGTCCTGGTCTCTGTAATTAGTCTGTCCTGGTCTCTGTAATTAGTCTGCTGCCTGTCCTGGTCTCTGTAATTAGTCTGCTGCCTGTCCTGGTCTCTGTAATTAGTCTGCTGCCTGTCCTGGTCTCTGTAATTAGTCTGCTGCCTATCCTGGTCTCTGTAATTAGTCTGTCCTGGTCTCTGTAATTAGTCTGCTGCCTGTCCTGGTCTCTGTAATTAGTCTGTCCTGGTCTCTGTAATTATTCTGCTGCCTGTCCTGGTCTCTGTAATTAGTCTGCTGCCTGTCCTGGTCTCTGTAATTAGTCTGCTGCCTGTCCTTGCCTCTGTAATTAGTCTGCTGCCTGTCCTGGTCTCTGTAATTAGTCTGCTGCCTGTCCTGGTCTATGTAATTAGTCTGTCCTGGTCTCTGTAATTAGTCTGCTGCCTGTCCTGGTCTCTGTAATTAGTCTGTCCTGGTCTCTGTAATTAGTCTGCTGCCTGTCCCGGTCTCTGTAATTAGTCTGCTGCCTGTCCTGGTCTCTGTAATTAGTCTGCTGCCTGTCCTGGTCTCTGGAATTAGTCTGCTGCCTGTCCTGGTCTCTGTAATTAGTCTGCTGCCTGTCCTTGCCTCTGTAATTAGTCTGCTGCCTGTCCTGGTCTCTGTAATTAGTCTGCTGCCTGTCCTGGTCTCTGTAATTAGTCTGTCCTGGTCTCTGTAATTAGTCTGCTGCCTGTCCTGGTCTCTGTAATTAGTCTGTCCTGGTCTCTGTAATTAGTCTGCTGCCTGTCCTGGTCTCTGTAATTAGTCTGCTGCCTGTCCTGGTATCTGTAATTAGTCTGCTGCCTGTCCTGGTCTCTGTAATTAGTCTGTCCTGGTGTCTGTAATTAGTCTGCTGCCTGTCCTGGTCTCTGTAATTAGTCTGCTGCCTGTCCTGGTCTCTGTAATTAGTCTGCTGCCTGTCCTTGCCTCTGTAATTAGTCTGCTGCCTGTCCTGGTCTCTGTAATTAGTCTGCTGCCTGTCCTGGTCTCTGTAATTAGTCTGCTGCCTGTCCTGGTCTCTGTAATTAGTCTGCTGCCTGTCCTTGCCTCTGTAATTAGTCTGCTGCCTGTCCTGGTCTCTGTAATTAGTCTGCTGCCTGTCCTTGCCTCTGTAATTAGTCTGCTGCCTGTCCTGGTCTCTGTAATTAGTCTGCTGCCTGTCCTGGTCTCTGTAATTAGTCTGTCCCGGTCTCTGTAATTAGTCTGCTGCCTGTCCTGGTCTCTGTAATTAGTCTGCTGCCTGTCCTGGTCTCTGTAATTAGTCTGCTGCCTGTCCTGGTCTCTGTAATTAGTCTGCTGCCTGTCCTTGCCTCTGTAATTAGTCTGCTGCCTGTCCTGGTCTCTGTAATTAGTCTGCTGCCTGTCCTGGTCTCTGTAATTAGTCTGTCCTGGTCTCTGTAATTAGTCTGCTGCCTGTCCTGGTCTCTGTAATTAGTCTGTCCTGGTCTCTGTAATTAGTCTGCTGCCTGTCCTGGTCTCTGTAATTAGTCTGCTGCCTGTCCTGGTCTCTGTAATTAGTCTGCTGCCTGTCCTTGCCTCTGTAATTAGTCTGCTGCCTGTCCTGGTCTCTGTAATTAGTCTGCTGCCTGTCCTGGTCTCTGTAATTAGTCTGTCCTGGTCTCTCTAATTAGTCTGCTGCCTGTCCTGGTCTCTGTAATTAGTCTGTCCTGGTCTCTGTAATTAGTCTGCTGCCTGTCCTGGCCTCTGTAATTAGTCTGCTGCCTGTCCTGGTCTCTGTAATTAGTCTGCTGCTTGTCCTGGTCTCTGTAATTAGTCTGTCCTGGTCTCTGTAATTAGTCTGCTGCCTGTCCTGGTCTCTGTAATTAGTCTGCTGCCTGTCCTGGTCCCTGTAATTAGTCTGCTGCCTGTCCTGGTCTCTGTAATTAGTCTGATGCCTGTCTTGGTCTCTGTAATTAATCTTCTGCCTGTCCTGGTCCCTGTAATTAGTCTGCTGCTTGTCCTGGTCCCTGTAATTAGCCTGCTGCCTGTCCTGGTCCCTGTAATTAGTCTGCTGCCTGTCCTGGCCTCTGTAATTAGTCTGCTGCCTGTCCTGGTCTCCATATTTAGTCTGCTGCCTGTCCTGGCCTCTGTAATTAGTCTGCTGCCTGTCCTGGTCTCTGTAATTAATCTTCTGCCTGTCCTGGTCCCTGTAATTAGTCTGCTGCCTGTCCTGGCCCCTGTAATTAGTCTGCTGTCTGTCCTGGTCTCTGTAATTAGTCTGCTGCCTGTCCTGGTCCCTGTAATAAGTCTGCTGCCTGTCCTGGCCTCTGTAATTAGTCTGCTGCCTGTCCTGGTCTCTGTAATTAGTCTGCTGCCTGTCCTGGTCTCTGTAATTAGTCTGCTGATTCTCTCTACTTCTCCTCTGGTGAATAATAGAAGCGGTGTGATGATAAAAACTTTTACAGAGGTGGGAGGTAAGAGATGAGAAATAGAAAGAGAGAGAGACAGAGACAGAGAGAGAGACAGAGAGAGAGAGAGACAAAGAGACAGAGAGAAAGAGACAGAGAGACAGAGAGCGAGAGAGAGATAGAGGGAGACAGAGAGAGACAGAGAGAGAGAGAGAGAGAGAGAGAGAGACAGAGAGAGAGAGACAGACAGAGAGAGAGAGACAGAGAGCGAGAGAGAGAGAGAGAGAGGCATGGGCAGTCACTGGCAGAGCATGACGCAATGTGTGTGTGTGTGTGTGTGTGAGAGACAAGGAGAGAAAGACAGAGAGAGAGAGAGAGAGAGAGAGAGAAAGAGAGACAGAGAGAGAGAGACAGAGAGACAGAGAGAGAGAAAGAGAGACAGAGAGAGAGAGACAAGGTAATTGATGGTCCTGTCTCGTCACTGCTCTGTCCCACACTCTGCTCAATATCAATGAAACATTTAACAGGAACAGTAGACTCCCCCTTGACACTCGCTTGCTGGGAAATAAAGTTGTACAACTTTACAAGTCTCTCAGACTGTCTCTGTCTGGTTCAACAACCGCTTCCAGGGTCTCCTCTGATCTTCAGTTGAGTCTCATCCCCAATGGCACCCTTTTCCCTTTATAGTGCACTACTTTAGACCAGAGCCCTATGGGTAGTAGTGCACTACTTTAGACCAGAGCCCTATGGGTAGTAGTGCACTACTTTAGACCAGAGCCCTATGGGTAGTAGTGCACTACTTTAGACCAGAGCCCTATGGGTAGTAGTGCACTACTTTAGACCAGAGCCCTATGGGTAGTAGTGCACTACTTTAGACCAGAGCCCTATGGGTAGTAGTGCACTACTTTTGACCAGAGCCCTGTGGGGAGTAGTGCACTACTTTAGACCAGAGCCCTATGGGTAGTAGTGCACTACTTTAGACCAGAGCCCTATGGGTAGTAGTGCACTACTTTTGACCAGAGCCCTATGGGTAGTAGTGCACTACTTTTGACCAGAGCCCTATGGGTAGTAGTGCACTACTTTAGACCAGAGCCCTATGGGTAGTAGTGCACTACTTTTGACCAGAGCCCTATGGGTAGTAGTGCACTATAAAGGAAGTAGGGTGCAATTTGGGAAGCAGGTATCCGTTTCCTCAGTTGGTTTCTTTGCCAGCAGGACTCAAATGTAGGTCTGCGTTTGGGATCGCTACAGTCAGGTTGTGTTTGTACTGAACGCTGCTGCTTCCAGCATCGATTAAGAACGACTGAGGAAGAAACCAGGCCCCAATGTGATGACATCACACTACACTTGTCTTTAAAGTCAATTTCCCTGATGTTTGTGGATATAGTTTCTCTGGCCAAAACTCAGCTGATGCTAATTGAATCTGACTTGGTCCAAATAGGCTACTGTATGATGGAATTTGAAGGAAAAATCCAAATTCAGACTATTTGACTAAACACGGCCTTTAACATAGCAGAAGTGTGTGTGTGTGTTCTCTCTGTTTGTTTCGGGGTGCTGTCTCAGTATTAGAGTAAAATAGTCTATCTAGAAACATAGAAACATCACAGAGAAGCTTAGCGGGCCAGTCAGCATGGATGGAGAGATGTCATGTTTAATGATTTGTGTACCTCACTCTCCAGGTTGTCATGTTTAATGTTTTGTGTTCCCCTCTCTGTCTGTCTGTCTCTATCTCTCTCTCTCCAGGTTGTCATGTTTAATGTTTTGTGTTCCCCTCTCTGTCTGTCTGTCTCTATCTCTCTCTCTCCAGGTTGTCATGTTTAATGTTTTGTGTTCCCCCCTCTCTGTCTGTCTCTACTCTCTCTCTCCAGGTTGTCATGTTTAATGATTTGTGTTCCCCTCTCTGTCTGTCTGTCTCTATCTCTCTCTCTCCAGGTTGTCATGTTTAATGTTTTGTGTTCCCCTCTCTGTCTGTCTGTCTCTATCTCTCTCTCTCCAGGTTGTCATGTTTAATGTTTTGTGTTCCCCCCTCTCTGTCTGTCTCTACTCTCTCTCTCCAGGTTGTCATGTTTAATGTTTTGTGTTCCCCTCTCTGTCTGTCTGTCTCTATCTCTCTCTCTCCAGGTTGTCATGTTTAATGTTTTGTGTTCCCCTCTCTCTCTGTCTGTCTCTACTCTCTCTCTCCAGGTTGTCATGTTTAATGATTTGTGTTCCCCTCTCTGTCTGTCTGTCTCTATCTCTCTCTCTCCAGGTTGTCATGTTTAATGTTTTGTGTTCCCCTCTCTGTCTGTCTGTCTCTATCTCTCTCTCTCCAGGTTGTCATGTTTAATGTTTTGTGTTCCCCCCTCTCTCTGTCTGTCTCTACTCTCTCTCTCCAGGTTGTCATGTTTAATGATGTGTGTTCCCCCCTCTCTCTGTCTGTCTCTACTCTCTCTCTCCAGGTTGTCATGTTTAATGATGTGTGTTCCCCCCTCTCTCTGTCTGTCTCTACTCTCTCTCTCCAGGTTGTCATGTTTAATGATGTGTGTTCCCCCCTCTCTCTGTCTGTCTCTACTCTCTCTCTCCAGGTTGTCATGTTTAATTATGTGTGTTCCCCCTCTCTCTGTCTGTCTCTACTCTCTCTCTCTCCAGGTTGTCATGTTTAATGATGTGTGTTCCCCCCTCTCTCTGTCTGTCTCTACTCTCTCTCTCCAGGTTGTCATGTTTAATGATGTGTGTTCCCCCCTCTCTCTGTCTGTCTCTACTCTCTCTCTCCAGGTTGTCATGTTTAATGATGTGTGTTTCCCTCTCTCTCTGTCTGTCTCTACTCTCTCTCTCCAGGTTGTCATGTTTAATGATGTGTGTTCCCCCCTCTCTCTGTCTGTCTCTACTCTCTCTCTCCAGGTTGTCGTGTTTAATGATTTGTGTTCCCCCCTCTCTCTGTCTGTCTCTATCTCTCTCTCTCCAGGTTGTCATGTTTAATGTTTTGTGTACCTCTCTCTCCAGGTTGTCATGTTTAATGTTTTGTGTTCCCCTCTCTGTCTGTCTGTCTCTATCTCTCTCTCTCCAGGTTGTCATGTTTAATGTTTTGTGTTCCCCTCTCTGTCTGTCTGTCTCTATCTCTCTCTCTCCAGGTTGTCATGTTTAATGTTTTGTGTTCCCCCCTCTCTGTCTGTCTCTACTCTCTCTCTCCAGGTTGTCATGTTTAATGATTTGTGTTCCCCTCTCTGTCTGTCTGTCTCTATCTCTCTCTCTCCAGGTTGTCATGTTTAATGTTTTGTGTTCCCCTCTCTGTCTGTCTGTCTCTATCTCTCTCTCTCCAGGTTGTCATGTTTAATGTTTTGTGTTCCCCCCTCTCTGTCTGTCTCTACTCTCTCTCTCCAGGTTGTCATGTTTAATGTTTTGTGTTCCCCTCTCTGTCTGTCTGTCTCTATCTCTCTCTCTCCAGGTTGTCATGTTTAATGTTTTGTGTTCCCCTCTCTCTCTGTCTGTCTCTACTCTCTCTCTCCAGGTTGTCATGTTTAATGATTTGTGTTCCCCTCTCTGTCTGTCTGTCTCTATCTCTCTCTCTCCAGGTTGTCATGTTTAATGTTTTGTGTTCCCCTCTCTGTCTGTCTGTCTCTATCTCTCTCTCTCCAGGTTGTCATGTTTAATGTTTTGTGTTCCCCCCTCTCTCTGTCTGTCTCTACTCTCTCTCTCCAGGTTGTCATGTTTAATGATGTGTGTTCCCCCCTCTCTCTGTCTGTCTCTACTCTCTCTCTCCAGGTTGTCATGTTTAATGATGTGTGTTCCCCCCTCTCTCTGTCTGTCTCTACTCTCTCTCTCCAGGTTGTCATGTTTAATGATGTGTGTTCCCCCCTCTCTCTGTCTGTCTCTACTCTCTCTCTCCAGGTTGTCATGTTTAATTATGTGTGTTCCCCCTCTCTCTGTCTGTCTCTACTCTCTCTCTCTCCAGGTTGTCATGTTTAATGATGTGTGTTCCCCCCTCTCTCTGTCTGTCTCTACTCTCTCTCTCCAGGTTGTCATGTTTAATGATGTGTGTTCCCCCCTCTCTCTGTCTGTCTCTACTCTCTCTCTCCAGGTTGTCATGTTTAATGATGTGTGTTTCCCTCTCTCTCTGTCTGTCTCTACTCTCTCTCTCCAGGTTGTCATGTTTAATGATGTGTGTTCCCCCCTCTCTCTGTCTGTCTCTACTCTCTCTCTCCAGGTTGTCGTGTTTAATGATTTGTGTTCCCCCCTCTCTCTGTCTGTCTCTATCTCTCTCTCTCCAGGTTGTCATGTTTAATGTTTTGTGTACCTCTCTCTCCAGGTTGTCATGTTTAATGTGTTGTGTTCCCCTCTCTCTCTGTCTGTCTCTACTCTCTCTCCAGGTTTTCATGTTTAATGTTTTGTGTACCTCTCTCTCCAGGTTGTCATGTTTAATGTTTTGTGTAGCTCTCTCTCTCTGTCTGTCTCTACTCTCTCTCTCCAGGTTTTCATGTTTAATGTTTTGTGTACCTCTCTCTCCAGGTTGTCATGCTTAATGTTTTGTGTAGCTCTCTCTCTCTGTCTGTCTCTACTCTCTCTCTCCAGGTTGTCATGTTTAATGATGTGTGTTTCCCCCCTCTCTCTGTCTGTCTCTACTCTCTCTCTCCAGGTTGTCATGTTTAATGTTTTGTGTACCTCTCTCTCTCCAGGTTGTCATGTTTAATGTTTTGTGTTCCCCTCTCTCTCTGTCTGTCTCTACTCTCTCTCTCCAGGTTGTCATGTTTAATGATGTGTGTTCCCCCCTCTCTCTGTCTGTCTCTACTCTCTCTCTCCAGGTTGTCATGTTTAATGTTTTGTGTTCCCCTCTCTCTGTCTGTCTCTATCTCTCTCTCTCCAGGTTGTCATGTTTAATGTTTTGTGTTCCCCTCTCTCTGTCTGTCTCTATCTCTCTCTCTCCAGGTTGTCATGTTTAATGTGTTGTGTTCCCCTCTCTCTCTGTCTGTCTCTACTCTCTCTCTCCAGGTTGTCATGTTTAATGTTTTGTGTACCTCTCTCTCTCCAGGTTGTCATGTTTAATGTTTTGTGTTCCCCTCTCTCTCTGTCTGTCTCTACTCTCTCTCTCCAGGTTGTCATGTTTAATGATGTGTGTTCCCCCCTCTCTCTGTCTGTCTCTACTCTCTCTCTCCAGGTTGTCATGTTTAATGATGTGTGTTTCCCCCTCTCTCTGTCTGTCTCTACTCTCTCTCTCCAGGTTGTCATGTTTAATGATGTGTGTTCCCCCCTCTCTCTGTCTGTCTCTACTCTCTCTCTCCAGGTTGTCATGTTTAATGATGTGTGTTCCCCCCTCTCTCTGTCTGTCTCTACTCTCTCTCTCCAGGTTGTCATGTTTAATGTTTTGTGTACCTCTCTCTCTGTCTGTCTCTATCTCTCTCTCTCCAGGTTGTCATGTTTAATGATGTGTGTTCCCCCCTCTCTCTGTCTGTCTCTACTCTCTCTCTCTCCAGGTTGTCATGTTTAATGTTTTGTGTACCTCTCTCTCTGTCTGTCTCTATCTCTCTCTCTCCAGGTTGTCATGTTTAATGTGTTGTGTTCCCCCCTCTCTCTGTCTGTCTCTACTCTCTCTCCAGGTTGTCATGTTTAATGTTTGTGTACCTCTCTCTCCAGGTTGTCATGTTTAATGTTTTGTGTACCTCTCTCTCTGTCTGTCTCTACTCTCTCTCTCCAGGTTGTCATGTTTAATGATGTGTGTTCCCCTCTCTCTGTCTGTCTCTACTCTCTCTCTCCAGGTTGTCATGTTTAATGTTTTGTGTACCTCTCTCTCCAGGTTGTCATGTTTAATGATGTGTGTTCCCCTCTCTCTGTCTGTCTCTACTCTCTCTCTCCAGGTTATCATGTTTAATGTGTTGTGTTCCCCTCTCTCTCTCTCTCTCTCTCTCTCTCTCCAGGTTGTCATGTTTAATGTTTGTGTACCTCTCTCTCTCTCTCTCTCTCTCCAGGTTATCATGTTTAATGTTTGTGTACCTCTCTCTCTCTCTCTCTCTCTCTCTCTCTCTCTCTCTCTCTCTCTCCAGGTTGTCAGGCTGACTTCTGGGGCCCCCACTGCACTAACCGGTGCCAGTGTCAGAACCGGGCCCAGTGTAACCCCATCACGGGGGCGTGTGTGTGTACGGACGGGTACCAGGGCTGGCGCTGTGAGGAGCTGTGCGAGGCGGGGCTCTATGGGAAGGGATGCCAGCTAGAGTGCCAGTGTCTCAACGGTGCCACCTGCCATCACGAGACCGGAGAGTGCCTCTGTGCACCGGGATACACCGGGGCTATGTGAGTGTCTTCAGTCACCTACCTCATCAGTCTATGACCCTATGACCCTCATGACACCTACTGTTTCCTGGTTGTTGTGTAGGGCTTTGTTATCAGGGGCTCCAGGTAATAGATAGGAGATCGATTTAAGTAGATGGGATGTCTCATCTGTTTACCGGGGCTATGTGAGTGTCTTCAGTCACCTACCTCATCAGTCTATGACCATCATGACACCTACTGTTTCCTGGTTGTTGTGTAGGGGTTTGTTATCAGGGGCTCCAGGTAATAGATAGGAGATTGATTTAAGTTGATGGGATGACTCATCTGTTTACCGGGGCATTAATAGATAGGAAATCGATTTAAGTAGATGGGATGTCTCATCTGTTTACCGGGGCTATGTGAGTGTCTTCAGTCACCTACCTCATCAGTCTATGACCATCATGACACCTACTGTTTCCTGGTTGTTGTGTAGGGGTTTGTTATCAGGGGCTCCAGGTAATAGATAGGAGATCGATTCAAGTTGATGGGATGACTCATCTGTTTACCGGGGCATTGTGAGTGTCTGCACTTTTCCCTCACTGTTAACTGGTTATCTTATCTACTGTTCTCCTCTGGTCCTGGTTGAACAATGAATCTGAAAGTGTATATGCTGTTTAACATTGGTAGTCAAAGTGACAACAATATATACAGTACCAGTCTGTTTGGATACACCTACTCATTCAAGGGCTTTTCTTAATTTTGACTATTTTCTACATTGTAGAATAATAGTGAAGACATCAAAACTATGAAATAACACATATGGAATTGTATAGTAACCAAAAAAGCGTAAAACAAATGAAAATATATTTTTATATTTTAAATTCTTCAAAGTAGCCGCCCTTTGCCTTGATGACAGCTTTGCACACTCTTGGCTATTCTCTCAACCAGCTTCATGAGGAATGCTTTTCCAACAGTCTTGAAGGCGTTCCCACATATGCTGAGCACTTGTTGGCTGTTTTTCCTTCACTCTGTGGTCCAACTCATCCCAAACCATCTCAGTCGGGTTGAGGTCGGGTGATTGTGGAGGCCAGGTAATCTGATGCAGCACTCCATCACTCCCATTGGCCAAATAGCCCTTACACAGCCTGGATGTATGTTTTGGGTCATTGTCCTGTTGAAAAACAAATGATAGCCCCACTAAGCTCAAACCAGATGGGATGGCGTATCGCTGCAGAATACTGTGGTAGCCATGCTGTTTAAGTGTGCCTTGAATTCTAAATAAATCACAGACAGTGTCAACAAAAAAGCACCCACACCACACCATCACACCTCCTCCTCCATGCTTCACGGTGGGAACCACACATGCAGAGATCATCTGTTTACCTACAGTACTCTGCGTCACAAAGGCACAGCGGTTGGAACCAAAAATCTCAAATTTGGACTCATCAGACCAAAGGACAGATTTCCACCAGTCTAATGTTCATTGCTTGTGTTTCTTGGCCCAAGCAAGTCTCTTCTTCTGATTGGTGTCCTTTAGTAGTGGTTTCTTTGCAGCACTTCGACTATGAAGGCCTGATTCACACAGTCTCCTTTGAACAGTTGATGTTGAGATGTGTCTGTTACTTGAACTCTGTGAAGCATTTATTTGGGCTGCAATCTGAGGTGCAGTTAACTCAAATGAACTGATCCTCTGCAGCAGAGGTAACTCTGGGTCTTCCTTTCCTGTGTCGGTCCTTGTGAGAGTTTGATCATAGCGCTTGATGGTTTTTGCGACTGCATTTGAAGAAACTCAAAGTTAAAGAAATGTTCCACATTGACTGACTTTCATGTCTTAAAGTAATGATGGACTGTAATTTCTCTTTGCTTATTTGAGCTGTTCTTGCCATAATATGGACTTGGTCTTTTACCAAATAGGGCTACCTTCTGTATACCACCCCTACCTTGTCACAACACAACTGATTGGCTCAAACACATTAAGAAGGAAAGAAATTCCACAAATGAACTTTTAACAAGGCACACCTGTTAATTGAAATGCATTCCAGGTTACTACCTCATGGAGCTGGTTGAGAGAATACAAAGATTGTTGCAAAGCTGTCATCAAGGCAAAGGGTGGCTACTTTGAAGAATCTCGAATATAATTAGATTTGTTTAACACTTTTTTCTGTTACTACATGATTCCATATGTGTTCTTTCAAAGTTTTGATGTCTTCACTATCATTCTACAATGTAGAAAATAGTAAAAATAAAGAAAAAAACCTTGAATGAGTAGATGTGTCCAAACAGACTGGTACTGTATATACATACATATATAACAACTGTACATGTAACGATTGCGCTTAGAGTCGAGAATCAAGTTCAGGAAGTGAGTGTTTTAATTAATATAAGAAACAACGAACAGGAAACACATACAACGCACCGACATGAAAACAGAGTCAATAACACCTGAGGAAAGAACCAAGGGGACTGACAGATATAGGGAAGGTAATCAAGGAGGTGATGGAGTCCAGGTGAGTGTCATGAGGCGCAGGTGCGCGAGACGATGGTGACAGGTGTGTGGGATAATCAGCAGCCTGAAGACCTAGAGGCCGGAGGGGGAGTAAACGTGACAATAGTGTATATGTAACAACTATACATGTATATAACAGTGGTAGACAGTGGAGTTGGGTAAGACACATACAGATCAGATACCAGGCTATATGTAGGTGCTTCAGTACATTACACAGTTCAGATCAGATACCAGGCTATATGTGGGTGCTTCAGTACATTACACAGTTCAGACCAGATACCAGGCTATATGTGGGTGCTTCAGTACATTACATTACACAGTTCAGATCAGATACCAGGCTATATGTAGGTGCTTCAGTACATTACACAGTTCAGATCAGATACCAGGCTACATGTGGGTGCTTCAGTACATTACACAGTTCAGATCAGATACCAGGCTATATGTTGGTGCTTCAGTACATTACACAGTTCAGATCAGATACCAGGCTATATGTAGGTGCTTCAGTACATTACACAGTTCAGATCAGATACCAGGCTATATGTGGGTGCTTCAGTACATTACACAGTTCAGATCAGATACCAGGCTATATGTGGGTGCTTCAGTACATTACACAGTTCAGATCAGATACCAGGCTATATGTAGGTGCTTCAGTACATTACACAGTTCAGATCAGATACCAGGCTATATGTGGGTGCTTCAGTACATTACACAGTTCAGATCAGATACCAGGCTATATGTGGGTGCTTCAGTACATTACACAGTTCAGACCAGATACCAGGCTATATGTGGGTGCTTCAGTACATTACACAGTTCAGATCAGATACCAGGCTATATGTGGGTGCTTCAGTACATTACACAGTTCAGATCAGATACCAGGCTATATGTGTGTACTTCAGTACATTACACAGTTCAGACCATATACCAGGCTATATGTGGGTGCTTCAGTACATTACACAGTTCAGACCATATACCAGGCTACATGTGGGTGCTTCAGTACATAACACAGTTCAGATCAGATACCAGGCTACATGTGGGTGCTTCAGTACATTACACAGTTCAGATCAGATACCAGGCTATATGTGGGTACTTCAGTACATTACATTACACAGTTCAGATCAGATACCAGGCTATATGTAGGTGCTTCAGTACATTACACAGTTCAGATCAGATACCAGGCTACATGTGGGTGCTTCAGTACATTACACAGTTCAGGTGGGTCTCATGATGTCTCCACTGGTCTCTTTCTGTGTCCCCTTCAGCTGTGGTGAGCGGTGTCCCTCTGGTAGTCATGGCGCCCAGTGTGAGCTGCGTTGCCCGTGTCAGAACGGTGGAACGTGCCATCACGTCACGGGGGAGTGCTCCTGCCCCGCTGGATGGATGGTACGACCCAGACACCAGACACCACACATCATTACACCATTACATACTCTCCTTTCTACAGCTTTATTCACAGCCCACAGTGTTCTCAGAAACCACAACATGTACCACAGACTACCAGACTACTGTGGTAGTGTTCTCAGAAACCACAACATGTACCACGGACTAACAGTCTACTGTGGTAGTGTTCTCAGAAACCACAACATGTACCACAGACTACCAGTCTACTGTGGTAGTGTTCCCAGAAACCACAACATGTACCACAGACTAACGGTCTACTGTGGTAGTGTTCTCAGAAACCACAACATGTACCACGGACTAAAAGTCTACTGTGGTAGTGTTCTCAGAAACCACAACATGTACCACAGACTAACAGTCTACTGTGGTAGTGTTCCCAGAAACCACAACATGTACCGCAGACTACCAGTCTACTGTGGTAGTGTTCCCAGAAACCACAACATGTACCGCAGACTACCAGTCTACTGTGGTAGTGTTCCCAGAAACCACAACATGTACCGCAGACTACCAGTCTACTGTGGTAGTGGTCTCAGAAACCACCACATGTACCACAGACTACCAGTCTACTGTGGTAGTGTTGCCAGAAACCACAACATGTACCACAGACTAACAGTCTACTGTGATAGTGTTCTCAGAAACCACAACATGTACCGCAGACTACCAGTCTACTGTGGTAGTGTTGCCAGAAACCACAACATGTACCACAGACTACCAGTCTACTGTGGTAGTGTTGCCAGAAACCACAACATGTACCACAGACTACCAGTCTACTGTGGTAGTGTTGCCAGAAACCACAACATGTACCACAGACTACCAGTCTACTGTGGTAGTGTTGCCAGAAACCACAACATGTACCACAG